>NC_056732.1:1623161550-1623199050 GCF_019279795.1 Protopterus annectens
CGCGAGCAGTAGCACAAGTATATTTTATGTATGTGTGCATTATTACATAAAGAACACACTTTTAGTTAGCTTCCTGAATTTCAGGACAGACTGCCGTGGTAAGTTGTGCAGAGTGATCAAATGAAGTATCAGTGAGAAAAGGCACTGGGTGGGGTGGGAAAGTGCAGATGATTTTTTTTTCCTTAATTGCAAACAAAAACAGAAGATAGTTTTCCTATTTCAGGGAATTCTCAACTTCACTGATAAGGCCTGAGAAGTAATATAAGGACACATTCCTAAAAACAGCTAAATTCAAAACAATGTATCACTTTTTAACAGGGTGGTACATCAGTTTAACTGCAACTATTTAGGAATATAACTTGCATTCCAATATGCATAGCTGAGAAATTGTTCTGTGAGAAGGAGTAAACGTGTTGGACATGATTCAGAACAAGTGCTACTTTCATTAGACTGGTCATATATAACGGATAACTTTTGCAGACAGTTTGGAAGACTGCTGGTAAAGATCCCAGGACAGACCAATGTGTTTACTGCTTGTAAATACAAAAAAAAAAAAAAAAAAAGCTTTGACATACCAAATTAAGACCTCAATTGCTTGATGTTTATTTTAAGATCATACAAAAATTAATCCAGGCACATGACATAATAAAAAAATAAATGGAAAACTAAACCACTAAAATTAACTGTAAGAAAACACTAAGCACTTTCAGATATTTCATAGATGATTTATACAATCCATAAAACTACCTTCTTTGTATCCTTAACTGCATTAGCTTGTATTTAACTAATTAAAAATGAGAGAGCTGAAACACATCTCTTAATCTCTCTCTCACTGAAAAATGTAATAGATGTCAGCTCACGTTGTGAATATATTTGTCTTTTAAGCTGATTTTCCTTATTACATTTGTTTTCATCTAATTTATTGCCAATAAGTTTCTATATCAAGCAGATTACTTTATTATATTTGTTTACACTTAAAAGTATTTCCAGTGAACTTTTATTTTAAGCAAATTACTTTATTATATTTGCCTCTACCTACCCAATCAAATGAAACTGAAAATGTTTGCCTTAACAGAATATACTGTACCTTTGACACCATCCCATGACAGCCTCAAGTGCTCTAGAAAATTTCCCATAAAATGTCTGTCTTACTTGTATTATTCTACAAATCTAGCCTTACATTATACATCTTCCATTCAAGAAAATATCATAGCGTTCCTTACTTACTGTTTTATAGTCTCTTAAGGTACACATTTATGTTACAACATAGCAGTGTTGAAACATATATATTTAAATGATTCCTTCTTAAAATTCCCAGTTTCATATTTATTATAATTTTTTTTCCCTTTTTGTAAAGGTACAGCCACTCATTTAGATCCTTTACTCCCCCTGCATGGAACTTTCCGGTATTTGGTAAAAACCATACTAACATGTCATTTGCACCAGAGTACAACCCAGTGTTTCAGCTCGTCATTGCTGAGAGAAGGTTATGAATTTAACCATGTAAAAAGTATGAGACTGGTATTCTATGAAATGCTGAAGAACCATATATATAGCACAGTTTCAGTTAATTAAAACTCTGGGTAATAAAACATATAGATGGAAGGTGCAATAAAAAGAAAACCTAATATTCTGACTTCTGATTGAGCAAAATGTGTATTTCCACAAAAAAGTCTGAGACCTTATCAAATGTCTGAGATGTATATACTCTTCTGATAAGCAGAAATAGCCAGCTAGGAATAGACCATACTTGGAATTAGGCAGCATCAAGCTGGAGTTCTTTAATGTTTGGTTTTGTAACCAGTTTTTTTTTCTTATTTTTCATTAATGATCTTACATAAGACCTAACAGGAATACATGCTACTTTGCATGCAGATAACTTATTTGCAGATTTAGTGAAGGTGCTTGAGTCACAAGTGCTTGAAAACCACTGTCACAAAGTCAGGGTATGCTCATGCTTAAACTCAAATATGAATTCAGGCAAGCAGCCATGGGAAGGGAGCAGTGCTCGAGCTCAAACACAAACGTGTTTGGACAAACAGCCATGGGGAGGGAGCACTGCCTGAGCTTGAACTCAAACATGTGTTTGGGCAAACAGCCATGTGGAGGGAGCACTGCCCGAGCTTGAACTCAAACATGCATTTAGGCAATCACCAAAGGGAGGGACCACTGCTTGAGCTAGAATTCAAACATGCACTTGGGCAAACAGCCATGGGAAGGGAGCAGTGCTTGAGCTCAAACTCGAATATGCCTTGGGCAAACAGCCACGGGGAGGGAGCACTGCTCAATCTCAAACTTGAATATGAGTTTGGGCAAGTAGCTGTGGGGAGAAAGTGGGAAGGGAGGTTTAGGTTTAGAGAGCAGGAGGGAGGTATTAAGATTACAGAGTAGGAAAGGGATTTTATGGTTAGGGAACAGGATGGTAATTTTAGGTCTAGGAAGTGAAAAAGGGGTTTTAGGGTTAGAGCTCGGGAAGGGAGTTTTAGGTTTAGGGAGGAGGGGGTTGGAGTTTTTGGGTTAGGGAGCAATAAGAAGTTTTAGTGTTAGGTAGGGAATGAATGGGGAATTAACATTTAGGGAGGGTGGTTGAGGATTTGGTTTAGTGAGTGGGAAGGGAGTTTTAGGGTTAGAGTCTGGGTTATTTTAGGGCTAAGGGAGCTAAGTAGTTATGTGACATCACATTAGTGCTAGTTTGAGTACCTATAGTAGACCCCTTGTTTGCACTGTCAAGCAGCAATTCTTCTGATGTTCAAGGAAATAACTTTAGAAAGCTATTACTGTTCTACAGCACAGCAACAGGTTAGCAGTAAATGCTAAGAAAACTGCACTGCTAATCTGCGGTACAGCACAAGACTTAACAAGGGATGCCACTGCAGTCAGGCTTTATGATCCACTTGATCATCTTAAGTTCTGCAACATAAACACTTAAGCATTGGCCTAGATGAGACTTGATATGGATAGAATCCTGGGTAAGCTCTCTCTCCGATCTCTCCCACACACGCTCTCTTCAGCTTTCATACATCTGTTCAATCTCTCACACAGAATCACTTCTTCTTTCATACATGCATTCTCTCTCTTTCTCTCTCTCTCTCTCTCTCTCTGTCTCTCTCTTCAGTTCATTCAATTCCAATCCACTCAGCGTAGCACTGAAAACCATTCCGTGTGCTTTGCTTTCTAGCGGAAATATAAGTTTAAAATATTATTATTCTTGCGAGGTTTTTAATTACTGTATTTCAATATTAAAATCAAATCAATACAGTGTTTATAGTATGGTATAGTATGGGCTACAGTATTTGTCAGGTCTGTTTTTAACAGTAACTCTCAAGCAACCAGAAACTACACTTATCCAGCATCTAGCAATCCCAATGGGTGCTGGTTAACTGAGAGTTTACTGTATAAAGACCTAGTGCTCACTACTTAGACCAAGAAGAAGGACTGCCCATACTACTGAAGCTATACTTCAGATGTGCTCTACATGATAAAACTCTGGCTACATGTAGTCAGCTCTCTCCAGAAATGCGAAAACAGCAAAGCTTTAGAGCTTGTGCCAAATTAATATAACACCTGTCTTAATAGCTGTGAATGCATGACTTTACACTGTACATCTTTGCTCCTGAGCTGTGGCTGAAATGGTTCCATATGAATCAGCCCAATACCACAGTTAAGAAACAAATGCATAACAATGCAAATGTAACTGTTTCAGTGATAATGGATATTCACCTGCTGCATTCATATTAGTATTGCTGTGAGAATGAAGCTCACTCAGTTTAAATACACTTTATGGCATTCATTACATAATTATGTACGTTAATGTTATCTATTCTTTAGAACTGTAAAATGTTTTTCTTGCTGTTTCTAGTTTAAGCAGATTATTCGTCTTCTCTGCTTGTTATAAGAATCACACTCATAGTAATCAGTTTATTTCTCTGTAAACATTACCCAACATTTTGTTAATAAATTTTGTTTGAATATATGTTATACGATACTTGATCGGATTGTGGCTGAAAATACTCTTGAGAACCAGCCCAGTTACCAAGTAAGAAAGTAAGTTAAGTAATTAAGTACATAGATAGGCAAGCCTGGCATGAGTAGGTGATTCAGATAAGATGGCCATTTAAGTGTGCATATGCTTCTAGCTAATTTTATGAATGTATATTTCAAAATGACATTGTGTGAGATTCAAAAATATAATTTTTATACCACAGATTTCCTTAAGCCCCTTACTTTGATTCATGCTATGCATTAATACTGGTGGTGAGATAGTGATATTCATAAATGTCATACCACTAACTGCATGCCATAAAGTAAATTGCTGTGAGGGACTTAACCTGATTGTGCTTAGAAAGCCAACAGAGCATAGCAGAATGCACATAAGAATGCCACGATTTTTGAAAATATGGAGTGTGTACTAGAACCAGTTGAAATCTACGATATTATAGCAGACAACAAAAGTTTTGTTTTTAGTGTTGGGGTGGTCCCTGTTCTGCTCCTTGGACTATGCAGTTTTGTGTTTCTGCTTTTCTTCACAAGGATGGACGAGCAATACCTCCAAACACTTCTGTACCTCGGCCCACTTTCATGTGGCAACACGGTTCCTGGAACATTCTGCACACTGCCAGGTCACATCAAGCTCATAAAGGCATACCACACCATAGTAGTCCTATGTTGTGCTAATAACATGCACAATGGTGCATGTTTGTGAATCATAGCAGGTGCACAGAATGAAAGTAATGCTTATGAATCCCTGCCTTTACTTTTCCTTAGCATAATAAAACTTGATGACTATGTGTAGGATCCATGAACACATATAATGACATAGTGTATGCATTGTAGTCTAATAAGTAAATATTACAAAGTTGTGCATTGAAAAAAGAAAACAGCAGAGTTAAGTAATCAGGTAGTATACTAAGTCCAATGAGGGAGAAGCAAAGTATAGTACAATGCTCTACACTGAATCACATGTCAGACTTGATTATGCTAAAGGTTAGCTCAATGCACCTGTGCAGTGGCGGTCTAAAAAAAAAAACGGAGAGAGACATAGAGAGAGAGAGTGAGTGTGTGAGTAAACAGCCTGTTAGCATAGACATCTTTTATTCCAAGCAGTAATGCAACAAAAAGTATACATCAGTATGATAAAATGTGCAGCCAAACTAAATGAGACAAGTTCAGAAAATTATAATAGTTAAATTAAATTATTATAATATCATACATGACTAAACATCATTATCAGTGTAGTATATTTTGAACAAAGTACAAAGCTATGCAGCGGTAAGTAAAATATATGCATGCACCTTTTTATCAATACTATTATTGGACACTAGCTGTACATGTGATAGCACTGCATTTACTGTATTCTGTGATATACAAACACATGTGGTTGTCTGTGATTGTCTGCATTCCAATTGTTTATTGTGTGGTCCTACACTGCTGGTCCCCATAGGCTGCATGTCCCTATGGCGAGGGGAGTCGTGTCTGAAAGAGCATACTGCAAGCAGTTTGTCAATGTAAATCTCAAAAGAGCAACTAAATACATGTTCTGCAGCCCATTTCTCCAAAGGATGCCTTCAAGAGGCTCATTCACCAAGCACACATCTCATGTAAGTAGTCATAATAAAAGAGAAAAAACACTTATACACAAATGTGGGGCACATACTCAAAAATGTATAAATATAAAGCAATGCAAGGCCTATATATATATTGTGCATGTACTTATACAATATGCCACATATAAATGCGTACAGATACACAGAAACAACATTTTAGATGAAAGCATATCAGTTCGAGTAAATGCCAAATGAATTGGCATTATAACACACACACACAAAAGGAAACATGGCAGGTATACCCAAAGTAGTTGTCCACCACAGGCCTATAGCTGGTGCTTAGGTAATGCATACAACAATGTGCCAACAGTGCCTCAATAGCATAATGTGGCACACATATCACTGGGACAATCACACCAACTGATGTATAATAAAGTGCATTTATAGGTGGAGTCACTGATTTTGGTTAATTAGCAGTTTGCAGTGCTGGCAATGGGGAGGTTTCTGCAGCATGGCTTACTGATTGCCAGCAATGAGTACTTTAGACTCATTTGTGGATTAGCTTTGTATTGCTCCACTTATAGTAGTATTTGTGGCATCACTGCGGGTGCCTCATCCAAGGAGTTTACATACCAGTACCTTAGGAAAACCATAAAGGTACTGCTATGTCTCCATAGTGTCCCAGCTCTCCAGAGGCATGCCATGTTCATGCTTCACCTGCATGATGTCATCCACCATGTTTGAGGATAGACTAAATTAATTTACTCCATAATCCTCATTCTGACACAGTCTTGTGATCCCCTATGGCCCCAAAACCATTTTCTTCCTACTTGAGGTTAGCAGGTGCAGCATTCAACAGTGCAGAGGGTCTGTATTACCTGATCAAAAAACATAGACATCAAACTCCTTTTCGACGACCACTAAACATCAAACTTCCATTTCTGCGAACAGCCACTTCAGCAAATTTTTTCCTAGGGGAAAGAATCGCTTGACAATCATCATGAATTTGCCCTTTTCCCCATTGTAGTGTGATTTCTGAGTTGGTATATTTAGTTAGGGGGGTGTGGGGGGCACAGTCCCCCACATTAGGGGGTGTGGAGGGTAAATCTCCCCACTTTGAAAGGTATGAAATTGTGTCCCATTTCTGGTTGGCCAAGCAATTTTTCCCCTAGGAAAAAATTCGCTGAAGTGGCCATTCACAGAAATGGAAGTTCAATGTTTATTGGTCAGCAAAAAGACATTCAATGTGTAGGGTTTTCAATGTGGTAATATAGACCCCAGTTCTGCACGGTCATTACCTGACTCAGTAGCTGATCCTGAAGCAGACTGGCATATGGTCACAGTGAATATACGTTGCAGAAATACAGCACATCACAATATGAATAAACAGTTACCTACTATGTATGTTTAGATGTTATATGGTATATAGCATACATCACAGTTAGCAAAACATTCTGCTCTTCTGATACCATACTTGTGTTTATAGGTATGCTTGCTTGAAAAATGCAACAGTCAAAATACAAGCATAACGTCATAAGTTTACACCTCAAGTAATTCATCAACCCCGCTCACCTAACAAAACAGCCTATACAAAGTGGCAGAAGCACCAGAAAAGGCCAAAATTAATACAGAGCTGAATGCAATGTAGTACAGTACAGCCGCATTGTAATACTTGATTGTACCATAAAAAATTACATTAATCACAGTTTATACCTGTAATGACACTACAGCACCCTCCATCATAAATGAAGTTAACAAATAATCTGGGTTTGGGGGTTGGCTTAATGGTTAAAGTGTTTACCTCACAAATACATGATGCAGCATTTGATTCTCACCATGAGAAGCATTGCTAATCTTAAAAAGGCCCTTGGGGGTCATTAGCCTAGTTAGTTCTATGAATGCATGAGCCTATGAAAATATACAAAAAAAAGGTAGCTTTTGTACAACGAAAGAAAGAAAATCTTGTCAAGAAGTAAGAGAGAATGTGCACAACAGAGCAAAAAGTCTCTAATTAGTCTAAAAAAGTGAATCAGGAAACTAATGGAGTCTCTGAAAGCAGACTTTGAGGTAACAGCCTCCAGATATTAGGATAACCATAAGGCATTTTTCAGTTACTTCCACAATATTAAGGCCAACACCCAACAATGTGTGGAATTAGTTGTAGATGGCTTCACCTGTACTCAGCCAGAAGATATAGCAAATCTGCTGACTGACAAATTCAGCTCAGATTTCACCTCCACATCACTGCAGTTCTTCCCCAAGAAATACCCTCCACCACTCCACTGCCAATTATCACAAAAGAGTAAGTTGCCACTGCACTGTCTACAGTTAAAAGCATGGCTTCAATGGGGCCTGACAATATGCCAGTTTGCCTCTTAAACAGTTTAAATCAGAACTTATCTGGTCCATTAGGATCTCTATTAAACCACAGCCTCCAGACTGGCTTTGTCCCAATAGAGTGGAGGACAGCAACAGTCATTCCTCTGAATAAAGAGGGACCATCTACTAGGATCATAGGAGATTACTAGGCTATCGAACCAGAGCTTATTTCAAGCCTAGCCATTTCATCCCAATGTGATGCCATAGAAATGTTAGTTAATACCCAAGATTGCATTTAATGATGGCTACCCATGTCCAGGAGGGTTGTGGATACTATTCCCGATAAGAATTTAGAGTGCCCCATCCACTCATCTGAGTTCCTTTTGAACAGTGCCATAAAGGTGCTCTGTTTCACATGAATAGGTAGCCTATTGCAAAGATGCAGCAGTCGTTGGGAGATAAATCTGTCCATCCAACATGTCCTATTTAAGTTGCAGACCATATTTAGCTCCCTGGAATGGGTGGTCCCAGTCCCATTTGATTTACAGCAATGCACCAAGTTCATTATGTTTGGGTCTGAGATTGCTCTGTAAGCCAGGCATATGTCTCTCCTAAGAAGTCTATATGATACAAAGTAAAGTGACAGAGACTTTAATCTGTCTGTGTATGGAACATGCTGGAGTCCATTGATCTTCTTTGTTAGAAACCTCTGAGGTCTCTCCAATTGCTGCAGGTGCTTTGTACGGTGCATGCCAAATGGGCTGTTATACTCAATTATGGGCCAGATTAGTGCTGACTATACAAGGATTATAACCTCTTTTGCTCTCAAGCTGATGCCTTTACTAATCAAGTATGCTATGCAGAAAGTATTCCTTACTACAGTAGACTCATGGTGGTCAAAGTTAAGGTTGTTGTCAACTTGCGAGCCCAAGTCCCTTACCACTTCATGGGTACTTAGGGTATTGTTGTTGATTTGACCTTGAAATTACAGATCCATATGTTTGATTAGTCTTATATGTAAGGCCATGGAAAGAAAAATCATGAACCTGATAAATAATGACACAGGAAACCTCCAAATGCTGGACGCAACCCAATTTGGCTTTGTCAAGGGAGGTCATGCCTACTGAATCTGATGGATTTCTTTGAGAAAGTCACTAAGGCTATGGATGAGGGTAAAACAATACATACTGCCTACCTCGACTTGGTCAAGTCATTTGACACAAGTCCCCACTCAGGTATTGTAAATAAACTAAAAAAACTAGGCATAAATCCCTACATCACCCAATAGATAGCCAATTGGCTCACAGCCAGGACATGTGGTTAAATTGGGTGAATCCAAATCCAGCAAGAGGCCAGTTACTAGTGGTAGGACACAAGGCTCAGTGCTGGAGCCACTCCTGTTTGGAATATACTTATTTGAAGTCAAGGCTAATGTGGAAGGCATTCACGCAAAGTTTGCTGACAACTGCAAGCTGGGAGCAATCATTGAAATTCCCAACAATGTAGCTATCCTTCAGGAGGGTCTAGATCTGACAAGTGATTGTTGGCAGTTTTGTGAATGTGCAACATTTCCATCAGGGCTGGGTCGGAGACTACTTTGTATTTCAGGCACAGATCACCCCCCCAGTAATCAGTAGGAAACTGAATACAGTCATAGGGCTTTTAATTGGTCCACATATGACATGTTGGTTATACCCTGTATTTTTTAATGAGAAACCTCTGAGGATGCTCCAAGTGTTTCAGATGACTGGCAAGGTACATGCCAAAGGGTGCATTGTATTTAATTACTGGTATGATGACGGCCGAGTACAGTGGTACCATGACATCCTTAGATCTGGATGCCATGCACTTACTTATAAGATGTGCCACATAGATGGATTTCCTCACCACCATGGACACACAGTGGTCAAAGTTCAGATTACTATCTATCTGATCACCCAGATCTCTCACCACTAGGTCCAATATTAAGGGGGTGCTACCAATGTTGTAATTTTCAGGGCTATTTGATTTCCCAAAGGGAATTATTATGCACTTCTTTGCATTAATTTGAGGCCATGGCACTGACACCATTCATTAGTCTGCATCAGACCATTCTATAGGATATCAACATCATTTGGGGGAGTCAGTGATTACACCCAACTTGCAGTCATCAGCAAATGTGGTCAGCCAAAGGCCATCATTAGTTCTTTTGACATCTGAGAAGTATATCCCAAAAAGAACGGGGCCCAGTACTAAGTTCTGAGGTACTTCATTGATGACTGGCTTCTTGCTGGATGTAGATTCCCCCACTCTAACAACATGTGTCCTATCCATGAGCATTGGGCTATCCATGTAGTGACATAGAGTTTTATGCCCAATTTTGTCAGTTTATCTATAATACCTAAGTACGGTTTTATGTCAAATGTCTTGGCCAAGTCAAGGTAGGAAGTATGTGCTGTCTTATCCTCATCCATGGCCTTGGGACCTTCTCAAAAAAGTCAACCAGACTGAGAAAGCAAGACCTGCCCTTGATTAAACTCAATTGTGTTGGGTCTAGAGTCCGGCGATTTCTTGTGTCTTTGTTAATCAGGTGAACAGTTATCCTTTACATAGTCTTGCATATGAGGTTAGTCAGACTTATGGGTCGGTAGCTGGTTCCTCTTTCTGCAGAGGGATGACTGTTGCTGTCCTCCACTCTACTGGGACAAAGCCTACCTGTAAACTGTGATTAAATTGAGATCCAAGTGGGTCTGCTAGGTCATGTTTCAAGCTATTTAATAGGCACCCTGGGATTCTGACAGGGCCCATTGATGCCGAGTTTCTAGTTTTAGAGAGCACAGTGATGACCTGTTCTTTTGTGACAATAGCCAAAGGAATGGAAGGGAAGATTTCCTGGGGATCAAACTGAGATGATGAGGGGGTGAAATCTGAGTTGAATTTATCAGCCAGCAAGTTACAGTCTCTTCTGGCTGAGTAAAGGTAGTGCCATCTACAGCCAAATCAGCATATGGTTGAGTTCATAGGTTCATAGCTGTGTACTAGGCTAATGACCCTGCAGCCTTTACAAGACTAGCCCATAAAAGTGGCCTGGCATCGTGCTGCCCGAAGTTAGTTCCCAGTGCCTCTATCAAGTAGAGCCACTGCATTGACCCCTGGGGTGAACTTTATATTTCCCATCCACTCATCAAGATTTCTCTTGAAGAGGGCCAGTGAGGTGCTCTGCTTGACATGTATGGGAAGTCTATTCCAGAGCATGGGCAGTCTCTGGGTTATGAACCTGTCCCTCCAGCATGTTCTGCTGATTGTGGTAATGAGGTTGAGGTCTCTGGAGCATGTGGTGTGGAGGGATTGGGATTTATTTAGATGTAGCATTTCTAACAGAGCTGGGTCAGACATAGCTTTGCAAGTCAAGCAGAGATCGCCTCTTAATAGACGATATGAGACAGAGAATAGCTGGAGTTTTTTGAGTCTGTCCATGTAGGACATGTGTTTAAGACCTAAAATTCTCTTTGTGAGGTACTTTTGTGGCCTTTCCAGCTGTTGCATTTGCCTAGTGAGGTACATGCCAAATGGGGCATTATACTCGATTGGCCTAATGAGGGAAGAGTAGAGAGAGATGATGACAGTAATGAGATGTGTCACATAGAAGGACTTTCTGACCACAGTGGCAATGTGGTGGTTGAAGGAGAGGTTGCTGTCAACTTGTGTCCCCAGATCTCTTATAATGTCTATGGTGTTCAGTGGGCTCCCATTGATGTGGTAATTAGTGAGAACTGAGTTTTTCTCAAAGAGGATGATGATGCATTTTTTGGCATTAAGCTTAAGACCATTGTTTCGACACCAGTCATTGGTCTCAGTGAGGCCTTTCTGTAGGATGTCTACATCACATGGGGAGTTAATAATGGCTCCCAGCTTGCAGTCGTTTGTGAACTTGGTCAGTCAGAGCCCCTCCTTGTTGGCCTAGACGTCTGAGAAGTAGATGCTAAACAGGAGAGGACCCAGGACTGATCTCTGTGGAGCTCCACTAGTGACTGGTCGGCAGTCTAACTTGGAGTCTGCTACTTTCACACTGTGGGTTCTATCTGTGAGCCAATTTGCAACCCACCTAGTGATATAGGGGTTGATGCCTAGTTTGGTGATTTTATCAATAATTCCTCAGTGGGGAATAGTATCAAAGGCCTTGGCCAGATCAAGGTAGGCTGTATGAACTGCCTTGACATCATCCACAGCTCTGGTGGTGGACTCAAAGAAGTCAACCAGGTTGAGCAGGCATGATCTACCTTTCACAAAACCAAATTGTGTGGGATCTAGAGTTTGAAGATTCCCTATATCCTTGTTAATTAGGTCCATGATGATGTGCTCCATAGCCTTACATATCAGACTTGTCAGGCTAATGGTGTGATAATTCCCAGGGTCTGTAGTCGCTCCTCCTTAATGAAGAGGGATGACTGTAGTAGTGCGCCATTTGGTAGGGACAAAGCCTGAGGTGAGGCTGTGATCGAACAGGGCACACAGATATGGTGCCAGTTCACTTTGTAGTTCATATATAACACATCCAGGCATATTGTCGGGTCCCATGGAAGCTGTATTCTTGGCCTTGGACAATGCAGCTTTAACCTGTGTTGCAGTAATGCTGTGTGTCTGGCATTCCTCTGGTACTGTGATTGGTCTTTTGGGGGGGGGGGTAAAGTTGGCACTGTATCTGTTGGCCAGTATGTAGGCAATATCTGTTGGCTCAGTATAGGAGGCACCATTGTGCAGTAACTCAGAGCAAACCTGGATATTGCCGTGGAGATTCTTGATATAACTATAGAAGGCTTTGTGGTTGTTTTTAGTGTCTGCCGTAATTCTGCCTTCATAGCTGGCTTTAGAGTTTTGATGAGTGATTTCAACTTTTTGTTGAGGCTAATAAGTGAATTTTCCCCTTATGATTCTTGGCATAACTAAATCCATATCCATGCCATCTCTTGCCCCTAGGGGTCACATCTTGGGTAAAATTGGGTTATATTGGCTAGGCTTGTAAAGGCTCTTAAGTCTTTAGCTTAGTAATGTCCTATGAACCTATAAATCCTCTATTATATACAGCTCACTTGTGCCAGTAAAGAGCCCTTAGTTATGTATCATTGACCACATTATCTCAGACCATAAATACCCAGCAGGACTCTTTGTACAGTGACTGATGGGTATACAGAAATGGCTGTAGACTATGCTTATGTCCTCCTGAATATAATACCTCTCAGGAGAGCAACATCAGGCAGACAAGTGTCTGGAAATTGCTACAGATCATACATCGGTTTCCAAATAAACCTTGGCTTACAAGTAAGGAGCAACTGTCTGGAAACAGCTATATAACATGCACAAGTTCCCATGCAGGCTCCACCATACAGATGAGGAACAAATGTTAGTAAATGGTTACAGAACATGCACAGGTTCCCAGGGCCTGCCTTACTCTTGAAGAACAAGAGTCACGAAATGACTACAAAACGTACGCAACCTTCACTGTGAACCTCACCTTGCAGGCTTGTAGCAAGTATCTGATCATACATAAGTTGCTCTGTGGGGCTTGCTTGACAGTTGAGGAACAAGTGCCTGGAAATGACTACACAACAAACAGAGGTTCCCCTGTAGGCCCCACAATACTGGTGAGGAACAAGTTTCAGGAAATGTCAACAGAACATATACAGATTCCCTGGTCCCCACCTTACTGGTTTGGAACAAGTATCTGGAAATGGCTACAAAGCTTGCACATGTTCCCCTGTGGACCCTACCCTGCAGATGAGGCCCCCCTTTAAGCAAGTCTTCTGGAAATGGTGGTAGAAGGTGTAGTTTCTATTGTGGGATTCACTTAGTAGTTAATTACTTCTCTTCCTCAGCAAACTTGATGCTGGAAACTTCCAAAACCCCAGAAGTGAAAATCTGCTGTCCTTCAAGCAGTCAGGGTTTTCGAATTTTGGGAATGGTTCATTATTTATTTGTTTGTTTATTGATGTATATATGTATGCATGTATTTATTTATTTATTTATTCGTTTATCTACTTATTTATTTTAAATGACATGGTACTATATTGCTTAAAATTATGTCCACCAGTGTAAATTTGTAATTATGAAAAAGAACATTAAATGTATAACAAAGGCTTGTGCTTCTGCACATGGCCAAACAATGTGTTTATGTCTGAGTTCACTATATCTTAGAGCAAGTGTTATTTCATTGATAAGGATAAATTCCACTTTGGCATTTAGTATTCAAGCTGGTGTACATATCATATATAGTTTTGTATATCATATATAGTTTTGCATCATATCATTTGGTCATTTATTATAACACTACCAAGAATACCCACATTCCCTTTAGCTCACATTAATAGCTAAAGCTCGTTTCATTCAGCAAGAAAATGAAAAAAAAAATAGAAATTACTCAGCTGCAGACATTACCCATATTGCTCAATATTCTTCCCTTAGCAGGCTTTGGAAGGAAAAGGTACACATTTTAAATGATGCAACATATGACGTATAAATATACTTTAGCTTCATTCTGTGGAAGCTTACAAGTAGAACTGTTAATTTTAACATTCGTTTTCTTTTTACAGAGTATATTCATACCCACAAGTTTGTTTTCTGAGTAAGCTGATACTGTAATAAGCTTTTAATTAATTTAAGTTGTAGTAGTTTTGTAGGGTAGTAGTAAACATATCTCTAACTTTTGCTGGACATTGTTTAATGGCAAGCATCCCTTCAGCAAGGACAACATCCCTGCAGATTACTGCTTTAATAACAACACCCTAAGCATGCAATCAGTGGTGAGAGAGTTGGGTGTACAGGTTAACAGCAACCTTTCCTTTGACCACCACATCTCCACAGTGGTAAGAAAGGCTTTCTATGCTTCCCACCTCATAAGTAAGGGCATTGCATCCAGAACAAAAGAGGTTATAACCACCCTGTAATCCTCACTCATCAGATCAATAACACAGTGCAATGCTACCTTTGGTATGTACCTTACCAGGCACCTGCAGCAACTGGAAAGACCTCAAGGGATTCTTACAAAGAAAATTCAGGGTCTTCAGCATATGTCATACGTTGACAGACTAAGTTACTTTCACTATACTCTGTGTCTTACAGATTTCTCAGAGGTGACCTCTGCCTTGCATATAAAGCAATCTCAGATCCTTCTGTAATGGAAATGCTGCACATTTGCAAATCAAATGGTATAAGATGCACTCGCTCTAGGTAATTCAACCTAGTATATGATGTCAAAAGGACTTGTTGGAGAGACAGATATGTCCCACAGAGGTTACCTCTCCTCTGGAACAAACTTCTAATTCAGATGAAGCAGAGCCCCTTGCTGACCCCATTTAAGGGTAATTTGAATGATTAGATGGGAAACTGCAAATTCACCCTGGGAGTTTCACCTGTGTCTCTTTTGTACAGGGGCAGTAGTTGTTCACTTGGTTACACTTAATACCTTGATATTCTTGGGAACAGGGATTGTACTTTGTTAGGCTTGTAAGGGCCCTATGGCCATTACCCTAGTAACCCCCTATAATCTCATGATCCAATGATCCCTACACAATTAAAAGAAAATGTTAAAAAGTGCACAACAGACCAGTCATATAGTGCAATCTAAGTGAGAGACATCACTGAGAATCGGGCATGTTTAAAGGTTATGGTAAAGAGTATATTCCCCCTTTCCACATGCACAAGTTATCATAAAGACTGCAGACAAAATTCATGTTCCCCTGTGGACTCTACACAGCAGCTGAATCGCCAAGGCAGACATAACTGTTCAATTCTGAAGTGAAAATACATTGTTCCCAATTGACTACACCAGACAGGCCTGGCACCCTAGGCACATATTTTGCTGTTTATTTCACCAGATAGAAAATTATTCCAATATACACACACACTATAGCTGTGAGTTCCATCCTCCTATCCAAGCACACATTAAATATGGTAACAGTATATTTCATTACAGAATGAATATAAACCATAACTAAAATGATCAGCTCTAAACAATTCCTCAAAAATACAGCTGAATCAGCAAACATTTTTAACATGAAATCATTTTGACAAATCGAAAACATGAGACAATAATTAAAAAAATGTGCCTATCAAAATTAAGAATGATCTAAAGTGATGAAATGAAGAGATCAGTTTTCAACATTTTGAAAAACTTGGCTAACAGAGTGTTATTTAATTCATTCCCTTCATTGGAGCTCTTGATGTTTGCACTGCGACTTCCATAGTGCATGAACCTAAGCTTTTTGATATATTAAAATTATATTCTCATATTTCAAACAAATGCTCATATATCTGAAACTTTAGGGGTTACTAAAGAAATGTAAATGGCAAACTCTTCACCACAAACATTTTTATAGTGATAATATTCTTTAGGTTTCAGGTTTTAAAATGGATTTTATAAGTCCCAGTTAACATAGTAACTATTAAGCTTGTAATATTTTGTAATCAAATTAAAATATCTCAGCAGCCACTCAAGTTATACATGTACTTTTAATAACTTTTTGTTCATCCATCTGAGAGCTTTCATATGATGTTAAGCAGCTCTGTCTGTGCAACTTGGTTGTTGAGATATTTATAAAAACATAACATTTATGACAACAGAAATAAATACTATGAGAGTAACAATAAATATCTCTTAACCTGCACTAGGCAATGGTCAAATATAAACACAGGTGTGTTTGCCATTGTGTAAGCTTTTAGATTAAATCATTTAATCCTTTGTATGTAGTATGGTTTTGAAATTAATAATGCAAATATGATCAAGCAATATTTGAAGCCTAGAAGTATCAGTAGGGTGCAACTGCAGAAACATCTACAAGCATCACCTGGCTGTAATGAGATAAGTTAAATAAGCCAAAATTACTTCTGCATTTCTTAGGGTAAGTACATTACAATTTGGTACAATAATATGCTGCTAATTTCCAATTAAGGAATTTTTTTGAACATAGGTGACAGGCTGTATGCTTTTAAATATATCACATAAGAAAAGCATGAAACAAAAATGTCTTCAAGTTTGTCCATTGCCTAAAGTAGAAAGTATTATAATCATTAACAATTATTCATAATGCCTACCCTTAAAGTTAAGATAACTTTTAAAATGTTATAATAAAATAGATTAGTTTTAGCAGAATGACATTTCCGTCTTTGCAAAATTGTGTTTTTCCCAGTTTAATTTCTCCAAGTCTTTTGGGCTTCTCATACCATGACAGGAATGGACACCATTCCTAAGTCAGGATATGATTCAAGTTCATGAAATTAGTATTGTTTCAATCTTTGATATTAGCCAAAATTGCTTTTCACAGCACCTGCAATGTGCCCAGAATTGACTCCTGCATTTCATATGGCGTTACATGTATTTGTAGAAAATCTAAATATAACTGCAGATTCTTTGTTATGAGACCCATTGCTCTTCCTACTATTTGAACTGTCTGGATATCTTTCTTCCACATTGCTCTCATTTCTACCTGAAAATCATGATATTTTATGACTTTATGTCTCTCTGTATGTAAGGCACTGTAATTGTTAGTTGTCGAAATTTCAATGATCAATGCTACTCTTGCATTTTTTCATGTTTTGCTATACCTATTTGTTTTGTTTTTTTTTGCATCTACTTTTTGAATTGTTGGTATTGAGTGATCTCCATACCTCTTGGCCTCTGAGTACAGGAAATCTGGACAAAGCCAAAAATAATGGGGTATAAAGTCTGAAACTCAAGTATATAAAATTATGTAGTGACTTCTTCAATCTTTGATGATTTGCCTGAAAACCACAATTTTCATGAAGAATATGCCAAAAATCTGAGGCCCAAATCTGGATATTCTGCTAAAATCTAGACAGTTAAGAGGTATGATCTTATGTGATGTACACTTCCTTATTCTCTATAATGCTTTGTGGTTCGTGTTTCCAATGCTTCTCAGCTACTTATATATTGCAGTGTTTGTGCAATCCTCAGTGCAACAATCTTGCCACATTATTGGCGTTTCAGTATACAGACCCTCTGTCAAGAGTGTATCAGACCTAGTAACAAGGTGGCAATTGCTTTCAAATCTTTTTTACAGAACCTATATTTGCCTGTTTCTGTCACATATTCAATGGACTTTATAAACAACTATATACGTAGTCCACTCTCCTGAGTTGCCATTATCAACCTTTCACCTCTCTTTAACCAATCTTGCATCAAATCCAAATCAGAATGAAGCTGTTCCAAGAGATCTTTTTACTTGCCACTATATTTATGGATTTTCCATATTCTTTTCATGCTCTTCTGATCCTTCTCCTTATATTATTTCTTTTTATTTTTTGTCACATTCTGTTATTGTCTGATTTTTGTCTACTTCTGGTTTGATTTCCATTCCTGCTTGTCACCTGAATGCTTCTGCTAAACTAAGCAGAGAGGTCAGCTTAGACTTCCTCTCCTCATGTTTTAAAATTTTCACTATGTTTGGATCTGATCAGGTCAGCAGTCTCACAACTGCAGATCTATACATGCAATCCATTTTGAGGAAGCCCATACCTCTTTCAGAGACAGAGATAGATAATCTTGGTATACACTGATTTTCAGATGTTATTTGATAAGCATGAAGCATTTTTCTTGTTTTTTCTGTCCATCCGATTCAGTGTCTTTTGAGGCAAGTCAATCACACCAAAACTGTTAGTTAAAACAGGGACAGCAAACTGGTTTATAACTTGAGCTTTATTCCTAAATGTTAGGACTGTTTTCAATATTAGTTTTAGTCCTTTGAAATATTTCTTACTGAGTTTTATTCACATTTGTTCACATTTTATTGCCACACCTTTATCAGTTTCCAAATATACACTACTTCCTGCTCATATTCCGTTATATCATATTCCTGTCCTAGATTGGTACTTAGTACTGAAACTTTCCTGTTTTAAATGCTGCCTTTGCATATTTATCAAGACCAAACATCATTCTTATATCACCTGAGAAAGTTTTAACCATTTGCAATTGTGCTTTAAACTCCTCATCTGATGAATTATATGATTTTAAGTTATCCACAAAAACTAGATGAGAAATCTTTAAACAAGTTTGTTTTCTGGGAGCCAAATTACAACCAAGACCTGTTAATTAAACAGCTTAATGGATAAGGGTATGGCAAAATAACAGCAGTGACAAAGAATCACCCTGGAATATTGCCCTATGAATTTTTATCCCTGAGATAATAATTTGCCCTTTGTCATGGTTTAATTGCAAACTGGTTTGCCACTGTTTTGTGGTCATTGTAATGTAATTGATTGATGTAGGATGCATCTTATACATCTGTAAGTACTCCTTTATGAATGTGGGATGATGTCAAATGCGTTTTTGTAATCTATGCATGCCATACTTAGATTCTTCCCAATTTTACAATTCTCCATTATGACTTTGTTTAGCAACAACTGATCCTTTGTTCCATATCACTTTTTAATGTAACCCTTTTGTTCTATTTCCATGATTGATTATTCTTCTAAATGACTACATACTATGTCGGCATTCATTCCAATATATAATTTGTGCATTGTCGGAAGGCATGTTACTGGTCTATAGTATTTAGGATGGCTTACACGTTCATTCTTAAGGAGGAGTATTATTTTTCCTGTTGTGAACCAGGATGGTATCTGTTCAGGATGCAGATACAAGTAGTTCTTACTCAAGGCTAAATCTTATGTAAAGATGTTAATACCTTTAGCTAGAAGTTAGGTACTTCATCTGGACCTGGGGTTTTCCATTTAGGAACTTTTCTTTGTTTTGTTTCACTTTCTCTGGCTGTTACTTCAGCCCATTTCATAGCCTGTACATTTGAACTTTGCACTGTTTCTTTTATTTCTTATATCTTTGTTATATTCCATATGTTCTTAGTTTCATAGTTTCATAGTATAGTACTAGGCTATCTGCCCTGGGGCATTTGTAAGCCTAGCCATAGTGATGTGGCTTTTGCCACCCCATGAAATGGTACAAAAATGTACAGAATAAAATTGGAATACTGTGCTTCTGTCTAGTAGTGGCACAATGAAGGTCCCCTTATATAATAGAATTAGTTTACTGTGCCCCTGTCTAGCAGTGACACAGATGTGACCCCTGGGGTAAACTTACGATCTCCCATCCACTCATCAAGATTTCTCTTGAAGAGAGTCAGTGAGGGGCTCTGCCTAATACGAACTGGGATCTTGTTCCAAAGCATGGGAAGCCTCTGGGTTATGAATCTATCCCTCCAGCATGTCCTATTCATACTTGTGCCGAGGTTTAAGTCTTTGGCTCTTGTGGTCCTGATGGATTTGGATTTTTTGAGGTGGAGCATGTCCATCAGATCCTGATTGGACATGGCCTTGTACGTCAGGGAGAGATCACCTCTGAGCAGGCGGTATGCTACTGAATAGAGCTGAAGTTTCTTTAGTCTGGCAGAATAAGACATATGTTGGAGACCCTTGATCCTCTTGGTGAGGTACTTTTGTGGTCTCTCCAGCTGCTGCAAATGCCGGGTGAGGTACATAGCAAATGGGGCATTGTACTCAATCAAGGGTCTGATGAGGGAGGAGTATAGGGGTACAATGACATCCCTGGATCTGGATGTGAATCCCTTCATGATGAGGTGTGCAAGGTAGAATGTTTTTCTAACCACTTTGGCAACGTGGGTGTCAAATGAGAGGTCGCTGTCGACTTGGGTCCCTAGGTCTCTGATTACTTTTTCTGTACTCAGTGGGTTGCTGTCTATGTGATAATTTGTGGGTACTTTGTTTTTCCCAGAGGGGATGACTATACATTTTTTGGCATTTAGTTTAAGGCCGTAACTCTGGCACCAGTTGTCCGTTTCTGTGAGGCCTTTTTGTAGGATGTATGTGTCTGCTGGTGTATCGACTATGGCGCCTAGTTTGCAGTCATCTGTGAACTTTGTCAGCCACAACCCTCCCATGTTTGCTTTAACATTTGAGAAATAAATGCTGAACAAGAGGGGTCCCAGGACAGATCCCTGTGGGACACCACTTGTGACTGGCTTTGAGTCTGACATTGCTCCAGCGATTTTAACTTTATGGGTTCTGTCCTTTAGCCAGTTTGCAACCCATCTAGTGACATAAGGGCTTACGTTTAAGCTGTTGAGCTTATCTGTGATGCCTGAGTGGGGTATTGTGTCGAAGGCCTTAGCCAAGTCCAGGTAGGCTGTATGGACTGCTTTGCCCTCATCAATGGCTCTAGTGACTGTTTTGAAAAATCAACCAGGTTCAAAAGGCAGGATCTGCCCTTTACAAAGCCGAACTGGGTGGGGTCAAGTGTCTGTAGGTCCCCTATGTCTCTGTTTATGAGTTCCATAATGATTCTTTCCATAGCTTTGCAGACCAGGCTGGTTAAGCTTATGGGGCGGTAGTTCCCAGGGTCTATAGAGGTACCCCCTTTGTGGATTGGGACCACTGTTGCTGTACGCCAGTGTTCAGGTACATATCCTGAAGTAAGGCTAAGGTTAAATAGCATTTTTATGTGTGGGTTTAGCTCCTCTTGGAGTTCACGTAACACGCAACCCGGGATACCGTCAGGTCCCATTGATGCTGTGTTTTTAGCTTTGTTTAGGGCGGTTCTCACTTGGACATCTGAGATGACAGGGAGATTACATTCAGCTGGGATAAGTATTTCTTCTTTTGGGGGTGAGCGAGGGGAGAAATTTGCACTGACCCTGTCAGCCAGAATGTTGGCAATATCTGTGGGTTCAGTGCATTTTTTGTTGTTGTGAACTAACTCTGAGCATATCTGAGGGTTTCCGCCCAGGTTTCTAACATAGCTGAAGAAAGCTTTGTGGTTATCTTTAGTGTCCTTAGCGATTTTTCTCTCAAAGTTGGCCTTGGATGTTTTTATGAGAGAACGTAGTTTTCTGCTAATGCTGATCAGAGATGTCTTCCCTTCATGGGATTTTTCTCTGACGTGCAGTAGCTTCCTTTTTTTGTTATATAATTTGTTAATGGCTGAGGTCCACCAGACAGGACGCTTGCCTTTGGTGGAGAGGGACTTGGATTTATTTGGGATTGCATGATCCATGCATTCTTGGAGATGTCCATAGAAAGCATTTGTGAAGGATTCGGCATTGTGGGATGTGGTATCCACTGGCACAGTGGACTTAAAGGATACCATCTCAGTCTTAAGAAGAGTGAAGTCTGCTTTTGAGAAGTTTTTCACTGTGGTCTTTTGTGCTGGGGGTGGAGGTGGGATATGTATATCCAGGGTGATTAGTTTGTGGTTAGATCTCACTAGTGAGGGGTATACTTCCGGTGTGGAGCATTTTGTCCCCATGTTTGTGATGATCAGGTCTAGTATATTATCTCCCCTAGTGGGAGAGGTGACTAGTTGCTCCAGTGCATTTGAATTTATGAATTCCAGGAACCTTTGGGCTAAGGTATTAGGGCTAGAATAATGTACCCAATCTATGTTTGGGTAGTTGAAGTCTCCCAGTATGATGGTATTTTGTGATACATTCATATCCTCCAATGTCTTCAGGAAGGCTGAACGGGGTTCCTGAGATTGGGAGGGTGGTCTGTAATATGCTACCAGTTGTATAGCAGTTTTGCCTATGGTTAGTTGCACCTGTATGGTCTCTGATGCTTCGTGTGTTGCTACTAACCTGGAGGTGTGGGTGTCCTTGATGAATATGGACACTCCCGCTCCCTTTGTGGTTCGGCCTGGGTTTTGGGGCCAAAAAGCATGATATGAGGTATAGCCTGGTAGTGCTTGGGTGCTCTCAGGAGCCTTAAACCAGGATTCAGTTACTGCACAGATGTCGATGTTCTCCATGCTGAGGAGTGCATCGAGTGCCTGCATCTTGAGATTTAGACTTCTGGCATTGAGAAGCATTACCCTTAGTTTTTTTCCATTCTTCACAGATATTTCTCAAAAATGTGTAGATTTCTTCCTTTTCCGGTGATGTATCTATTCCTTTTGCTGTGTTTCTTATTTCGCTACATAATTTTTTAAGTTTTTCTGCCTGTGCTGATATATTCTGTTTATTATTTGCAATAGTGTATGAAAGACCATAGTCTGTTCAGATACTGCAAATTGTTTTATCACATCTATCTTTCTAAGCATTTTTGTTGATCTTTACCCTCTTCTGTATTCTTTTAACAGTGGCACTTCTCTTAATTCTTTTAAAGTGTTGTCTATTTGATGATGCTTTCATGATGACATTGTATTTTTCCCTTCCTTTTCCCTTTTCCTTATTGCACTGCATTTTTTTGGTAAGATGTTATCTGTTACTAATTTAACTGCACAGTAATACATCTTATTTTCTTCTGTTGTATCACATGGTATTCTGTTAATAGCCTTGATTAATGTGTTCATCTGTTTTACCACACTTCCAATATTTTGGGTCTTATTTACTTTCTGTAATCTATTTCTTTCACTGATTTCAATATGCCTAATCATCTCTTTTAAATCAAGCAGCTCTTCCCTTAGATCATTTTCTTTTAAATGAGGGCACATTCTTTGTTCTCTGTTTCCTGCAGGCATTCTATGGAAAGTTCCAGACTGCCTTTCTGTGACATATTCTCTTCAGCTGCATCGTACATCATCCATTGCTCTTTCATATGGGAAGTCGTTGGCCCATCACTTCACAACGTTGACTGTGTCAGAGTTGACACTGTTTCCTGCTTCTTTCGTTGTTGTGAAATTCTAACTGAACTTTTGTACTGGTTTCTTAATGAAGGCTTATGAGCATTTTAATGTGAAAAGTTATCATATGCTTCCCGTTCCACCTATTTCTCCTTAATTTGGGGACTCATTGTACAACCATACTATGGCATTACCTGAGTTTGATTTTCTACACTGAATTCTTCACTTTTGCAGGTAATCCATAACTTCAGTTTCTATTTCTTCACATTCTCTACTACTAATCCCTTTTTTCTAATTTCCCTCTTTGTTTTCTTATGTTTTGTATTGTGAAATTGTCCATATCCAGATGCCTTTGCCTGTATTTCTCTTTTGCATTAATTAATTTTGCACCATAATAAACCCTTTTTCTTTCCCATGTCCATATTTCTTCCTCAGATGACTCATGCTCCTCCTGTTTCTCCTTAATTTGTGGACTCATTGTTCCATCATGCCATGACATAACCTGTGTTTACTTTCTACACCAAATCCTTCACTTTGCTGAAATTCCATAACTTCAACTTATATTTGTTTAGCTTCTACTTTACTAATGTGTTCTACATTTCTACATCCCATATCTGTAATCTGATCTTATTTTATTTATTTATTTATTTATTTGTGAACTGTTCTATATCTGGCTGTGTTTGCCTGTATTTCTCTTCAAATATCTTTGGAGCTGATTTTTAGTATTGATAACTTTGCTTTCTCCTTTACATAAATATCGCACCATATCACATCTTGTTTTCTTTCCCATGTTCATTTTTCTTTTTGTACCTTTCACAAATCTGTAGGTTTTGTTCTTTATATTTTCACACTTCCTCTGCTGCTCATTTTTCCAAGTGGCCCAATGTTTTTGTCAATGTAATGTTTTCATTGATCTGTTGTATTAATGAACACCAATTTGCATTTGAAACTTTTAACAGTTTTTATTGTGCGAGTATTTTTCTTTCCTATAATTTCCCTTTTAATATTTTTGAATATCCTCTATCTGGAAATTCTGGGCTTCTTGCATAACAGTAACAATACATAATTTCTTCCTTATCTTCAATAGTCCACTCTGTCATCTTTATGGCTCCTTTTTGGCCTGTCAGTTTTTGTGTTTTTTAGTGGACTGCTACTTCCTTCTACAACAGGGGGCCATCCTCTCCTAAGCCTGGCCTAACTCCATTGTAAGAATGTTTTCGTGTCTTGAGGATTCTACACTGTTATTTTTTTACAGGTCTTGCACCAGTGCACATGTCAGAATTAAGCACTTTTTTATCCTGTGACTTTTGCACCCAGCTGTCTTTTTATTTTTTAACCTACCTCTCTCCATGATATATGATACTATATAAAATACAGTCTATATATCGCTACCATCTTGGTGAGATTTTGTGAAAATAAGGTCCACCACATGAAGGTACTCACCTAGACTTGAGGAAGAATTCAGTTTCAGCAATACTGTTCTCCTTTTTTTGATGATCTTGATGATTTTATCATCTCTCTTTTCGGATAGATCAGTTTGATGTTATATTAAATTTAACTGTTTTTTTGAGACGAGTAACTATATCAAAGGTCAGACTCTTGTATTTTGCCTAAGCATGCAGCTTTATCTAGCTAATCTTTACTCTTCACTCTTATACTTACTCTCTATATATGCTAAACTACCATTCCTTATTAGCCCTAAACTGCATCTGTAACTTCTAATGTATAGCCCCAGAATCATTTTAATGCGATGCATTAGCAAATCATTCTTATTGTCTGATTCTGAGCAAGTTACTTAACCAGGCAGTATTCCTGGGTCTCCCCTGAAAAGCAACATGTGTCTGTAGTGGGCTTACTTAGTAAATAAATAGCCTCAGGGAAAAAAATAAAGTTAATTTTGCTGCTGCTAAGTAGATATTAAATTAATCATAAATTGAGCTCCATAAATTGATACATGCTCCATCACAAACAAAAATATGGTCAAAATTTGACCATGAGTTGAACTAATGACCTTCGAAGTTCAGTATGGATTTATATGTTAAATACAACTAGTTTACATGACAGAAAGTTTTCCCTTAATGTGAAAAATCACATCTTATAATCAAAAAGTAAACTTTAAAAAATTATCTGTAGAGCAGTCTAGAGAATATTAGCATTTGTACTATAATGTTTTTGTTAATGATGCCAATCACAGCTTTCTAATACTCAGGCTTATACTTTAACTATAAGAATCAGCAACTGAAAAGGTGTTTAGAAAGTGATGCAGGAATATCACTGAACTTGCCACTAATATATTTGGATTGTTAATTATATGCTGAGTAAAACAGATTTTCTAAGGGATTTAATTCAAACTAAACTTTCAAAGTGATTTATTGATCTGAACAAGAGTTTGTGTGTGGAATTTTTAGAAGACTGCTTGAAAAAAAAAAGTTAAAAAGAGGCAATTGCATCAAGTTAAAAACAGAATTTTTTTTACTTATTTTTTTCCACAGTCTGTTCCAAGAAGGAGACCAACCTTAACTACAGATATTTGGGTAAATACGTTTGAAGAGTTCATATGACCGGGAAAACAAAAATAGCGATAAAATGTTGGTAATTTCAGGCCACCACATATCTTTGGGTAGGGACATAAAAATTTATAGTAATATCTATCTTAAAGTGATATATTTGGAGAGATTAACAGAATAATAATGCTGCAATAAGATGCAAGAACAGTACAGAACTGAAAAGCCGCACAAATGACTGGCTGTTGTAAAGTTTGTCAGAGTATATTCACATAACAAATTAACTAGAGGCATTCATATGACAGGACACTCTAGAGGACAACCCGTTTGAAACTTGAGAAACTGTATAAACAAGTAATATTGCCCAACAGTGCGAGTATCACAGGAAAATAGAAGATTGCTCAGGGGTGTTGAGGGGCCTGGCACTGCAGGTACAGGGTTTTAACACCACTAGAATGTTATTTCCCTAAAACACTTGCCCTGAACTTCACTACTGTGCATAAAAAATGAGATTTACTACTACAGCTCAGGTCAAGGATGCTTACACACTAAAGTAGTGCAGCCAGGTACTTAAGCATATTTCAGCTCACATGGGTGGCTACTGCTCATGTTCAATTTCAAATAATGCACTTGGGTGAGATTTTAGGTGCCGTATGGCTAGAGTGGAGCTGCTCCAACTTCCCCAAAATACATTATTCATGCTTAAGTCGATGGAATGTGGCAAGCAGTAATAGGGAGGAACTGAGAAGAGAAGAGAATTATTTGGATGTTAGGCAGTGATTGGGTGGGGAATTTAGGTTTTAAAAGTGGGAGGAGAGTTTTAGGATTTTGGAGTCATCACATAATTTAGGTTTATGAAGGGGGAAGAGAGTTTTAGGTTTAGGCAGTGATCAGAGAATTTAGGTTTGGTTAGGAGGAGGAGAGTTTTTAAGTTAGACAGTGATCAGAGCCTATAGATTTAGGGAGCAGGAGGGGAGTGTTAGTGTCAGGGAATGGGATTCAGCTTATGTTAAAGGACTGGGTGGAAGATTCAGGATAGAGTTAGGGATGTAGGGTAGCTATGCAGTTTACCTATGTTGGGTGGTGAGATAGCTAGGTGATTCAGTAGGATCACACTAGTGAAAGTTATGGCATTTGTTGTTTTGAGCAGCAAAAAAGTGTGTCGCAAGCATAGCCAGCTTTAGGCACCAGTGAACCCTGCAGTCACTGGGTCCCCCCTAGTCCTGGGCACTCCCCAGCCACAGCAAGTTATCTTATTTAGATAATTTATAACATGTTTGTCAAACCAACACAAGCTAGTACGGCATTGTTGTGTACTTAATAAACCATATGGGTAATAATACCTCTTATGTATAGCTCCTTTAAAATTCAAAGACATCAATGGTTATAGTAAGTGTGTTTTGTCAAGTAACAGATTTCACAATTTCATAAAACTGTTTTAACACTGACATATTGCCCTTGACTCAGTAAATCCTGCTGGTCGGCATTCTCAAAACTAAAACTATCATTGTAACTGGCTTTAGTCACCTGCAGTACCCATGGTTGCAGGGAGCCCCCTTATACATCCTTAACTATATTGACACCCTAAAAAAGCTGCTGTTGGTTGGGGAAAAATGAGGAGAAAAGAAAAGAAAAGATTATTTATGTTTTGATTAGACTCTTTATCCAACACTGGGTTGTGATATGACTCTGTTAAGATAAGGCCAGTAATCGGAGAATGAACATGAGCAAGATCAGCACTAAAGATCAGAGGCCCAGACTGACCAATCTCAGTGCTTACCTTGAATTTTAAGAATAACTTTAAATTTTTTGTGGAAGAATTCTGGGCAAAACCAAAAATAATAGAAAAATAAAGGCTCAGAATCAAGAACATTCATAAAATTTTATGAAATTTTAGAAAGCCAAGTGACTTCCTTCTACTAAGCCTAAATATTAGAAGTATATCCAACAAAGTCCATGAACTCCATGCCACCATAGACTTATACTCCCCCAGATATAGTCGTCCTGACAGAAACCTGGCTAAAACCTCACATTACCAGTGAGCAAATACTCCCCACAGGTTACGGAATACTAAGAGTTGACCGGCTAAACAAAAAAGGAGGTGGTGTAGCTATAATATTTAAACAACATCTAAACATCCAGATCTTAAAATCATCAGCTCCACAAATAGGCAATGAAGAAATAATATATACCAACCTCAAAATTAACCGAAACAAAACCATCAACATAATTGGATGCTACTTCCCACTTGGCCAAAACATCCCTCCACTAGAAAACCTCCTCAGCTGGTCTACCCACCATCTGCCCCAAGAAACTATCATCTTAGGTGATTTCAATATTGACTGGCAATCCTGTTCTGTCAACAATCCAACCCATCATGTACACCTTCATGGCTTCACCCAACTAGTCCAGTCACCAACAAGGATAAATAAAAACTCCAGCAAGCACTCTACCCTGGATTGGATACTAGTCAGTAAGACCCCCAGTCATATATAACAGGCTGCTTATCAGATAGCCTCAGTGATCACTCCCCAACATTCAATACCTATACCAAGCTAAACCTGTCATCTATCGTCAAATACGTAAAAATAAACTTTAACCCACTCACATTCATCTCATCCCTCAAAGAATGTAACTGGCATGCTCTAAAGTACCTCAGTCTAGATGACGCAGTTGAATCTTTTAATACTACCTTCCTGAACATCCTTAATTACCATGCCCCCATAAGATTTTCCAGAACCAAAGCACAACCCTCCCCATGGCTACAGAAAACCACTAAGTCAGAAATGAAAACAGGGATAAAGCCTGGGAGCACTGGCGCAAAACCAAAACCCCGCAACTAGACAGAAATTCCTAGAACTATGCAATAGAGTCAAAAGCTAATAAAACGGGACAAATTCCAATACTACCAGTCTGCCCTAGACTCCTCACAACACAGCTCCAAACAATTCTGGTCCTCCATAAACTCCATCCTCCACCCAGGTAAAGGCAGTACCCTCCTCCTAACATCCCTCACTCCTCAGAAAATATTGCTACCTCATTCAACACACACTTCAGCCAAACCATACTATCACTAGCTAAACAACACAACCCTCCCTCCAACCCACACCTTCAACTAGTAATCTCCCCACTGCCTTCTCTTTTTCTCCTGTACCTACCTCCAACATAAAAACTCTTAACTAAACTTAAACCCACCAAATTAGCAGCAGACAACCTCCCAAGTGAATACCTACAAATCGCAGCTGATGCTCTGGCCTACCCAGTATCCATCTTGATTAACCGATCTCTGTCAGAAAGTTACGTTCCCACATTGTGGAAAGTCTCACATATAATTCCCCTCCACAAAGGCGGACCCTCTGCAGAACTAACCAATTACCGCCCCATAGCTATTCTCTCTCCACTCTCCAAAATACTAGAGAGATGCATACACTCTCAGGTCTCACACTACCTCCTTACTAACAACCTCCTTTCCAGTACTCAGCATGGTTTCCGACCAAACCATAGCACCACCACTGCCTTACTCTCCTTTACTAACACTATCCTTCAGCATAAAAACAATGGCTATCTCTCCTCTGCTACTTTCCTAGACCTATCTAAAGCATTTGACATGGTCCCACACAAACAACTTATCTCTGTCCTCAATAACCTATCCTTCTCACAATCAGTCGCCAACTGGTTTCAGAGTTACCTGTCTTACCACCAACAATCCGTTGTATGGCAGAATGACATATCTCCCCAACTACCTGTCTCCATAGGGATTCCCCAAGGATCCATCCTTGGACCCCTACTTTTCCTCTGTTTACACCAATAATCTAGCCTCTGCCACCAAACATGGCACACTCATCCAATACGCAGATGACTCTACCATCATCTGCTCAGCCCAGTCCCTACCCAAACTGCAAAAAGTCACACAGGAAGCCTTTTCCTCTGTTGAAACATGGTTATCCGATGCCCAATTAATACTCAACCCAAACAAAACTAAACTACTCATCTTCCAACCCACCAAACATACTCAAAACAACTCTCACTTTAACATCACAGCAAAAGACAACACCACTATACCCAACTGAACACACCAAATTGCTAGGAGTGGAAACAGACAATAAACTAAAATTTGACATTCACATATCCATGACCATAAAAAAGGTCCACAAAAAACTAGGAGCATTATACAGAAATAAACAATTTCTCACCAAAGCAGCAAAGATTTCAATAGCAAATTCCCACCTTATCTCCACCCTACTTTATGCCTCTCCAGTATATACCAACCTAAGGCAATGTGATCTAAACAAGCTAGAGACTTGCTACAACAAAATCGCAAAATTCGCCACAAGGCATCCTACCGTAGTCACCACTGTCTCTCACTTGCTGAACTGGGCTGGCTTGAACTCCCTCACCTCCTTCAGTGGTATCAACTCTCACTCACCCACAAACTAGTAAACCATCCACTAAATGTCCCATCCCTCCAGAATCTACTCCAACCCTATCGCACCACCAGACCACTAAGATCCAGCAACAAAAATCACTTGCAGATCACTAAAGCCAATAACTCTGCTGGTGAAGCACTATTCTCTTGCCATAGCCAAATTATGGAACTCACTCCCACCCACAATTACTTCTACCATCATGCACCAACTTCAAAACTTTATTAAAAGCGCACCTAAAACATGCTGGCTTTGCCCTTGCAACTCCCACTCTAATATCATCCACCCCATCCAACTACTACCTTTCTTTCACCTCCACTAACTACCTTGATGATAGCAAGCTCAGATGCTCATAAGCCTAGTACTTATTATACAGCAGGAACTTCTCATTGTTACATTTGTTAATGCCTGTTATGTACTTCACAGATAAAGATTCTAGTTGTCTACTGATGTACTATGTTCTTCATCTGTAAATATGTTGTAAGTAATTTCTATGTTAAATTGTTAATCACTATGTAATCCAATGTAACTACTGTCTGTTTATTTTACTGTGGAGCTTTTCTCCCCGGGCCTCCGCTGAAAATGGACCCACGTCCAGTCGGACACTCCCGGTCAACAAATTTAAATAAATAAATAAATAAATAAATAAAATAAATAAAATATTATTCCAGTTCACTTAGAAAGTTAACAGAATAAAACATTTTACACCAACATGCAATTTTTGGACAATATGAATTATAAAACTCTGATATCTGGATTTATTGACTGTCTGCAGTCCTGAACACCAGGTAATATAACTTTCAACTTCTTTCTTCGAAAATTCTGGGCAAAGTAAAAAATAATAGTAGAATAAACGCTCAATATCAGGAAAATGTTTTAAAATATTAATCTACTTCACTTCAAAAGTTAATAGAATAACACATTTTTGCATAAAGATGTATGTTTTAGACAATATGAAGTATGAACCATTGATGTGTAGATTTTTTAAATGCCTGTAATCCTGAATGATTTACCAGTAAGCCAAACTTTTTTCAAGAAATGGAGCAAAATTATGAGGCAAAATCAAAGATGTTCTGTGAAATCAGGGATACTGACAGGTATGAATTACTTCACGATGAGATAAATAAAACTGACTTACCCCTGCTGTTGTTTGACAGCTGCTAAACAATCACTGATCTGGTGTGGTATTACCAGTGTTACACAATGTATTGTTATTTGTTGAAATCAGTGAAAAATGTATGTGTGAGTCTGTGTGGGTGCGCGTGTGTGCGTGTGTGTGTGTGTGTGTGTGTGTGTGTGTGTGTGTGTGTGTGTGTGTGTGTGTGTGTGTGTGTGTGTGTGTGTGTGTGTGTGTGTGTGTGGAAGGGGTGTTTTTGTGTGTCTGTGTAGCATGTTACAATGTAAAAGTAACAAGTTGGATATTCCCCAGGATTCAGCAAATGTCCGTGCAGGAATAACCGTTTCTGTGCAGCATGGCAGCGCGCCATTCATATGTATGAAGACACGCTGACATGCGGTAATATGTACATGGGGATGTGTACAAGTACAGGGGGCATGTTTGAGAGCAGTGCTCTCACAATACACCTGCCCCTGCACACCAGAATTGCCGTATGGCAATTTAAAAAGAGTGAGATCGCTCGTTACACCTCCAACACGTTACAGTAAGAAATCTGGACAAAGCCATAAGGGACAGCTATGAAATATTGCAATTACCAACTTAGAAAGTTTACAGAATAACAGGTTTTGTATTAGCATGAAAATGGGTTTGAAGTCTAAAACACACACCTCACGACCCATTAAAGTAAGACATCTGCACAAAGCCATAAGGGACAGCTGTGAAATATTGCCATTACAAACTTAGAAAGTTGATAGAATAACAGGTTTCGCATTAGCATGAATTTTCTGAAGGGTATGAAGTATAAAACTCAAATTCTGTCATTATTGTCAAACTTCAATCTTTAATGAAATGCCAGAGAGCCACAAGTTTATAAAAAGTGGACTGAGAATATAATGCAAATATCCAGACATACTGTGAAAGGTTATATGTCATCGTTTGCAAAGCACAGCCCCCAACAAATAAACATTTTTTTGTTTTTCACATCTGCAATAAAGTTTAACCATAGTTCCATGGGTGTGCTTGTTGCTTAGCTATGCTTAGCCCAGTTTAAGTGGCAGAGAAGTTAAATTACATATAATGTAAGAAACAGTTAGAACATATACCTTATATGTAGTTATTCATGGTTCGAGCCTTCCCAAAGCCATTTCCATTTTGTAGGTGAAACCATTACAAATTCAATTTACTTGTATATTTATGTAGGTTCATAGGTTAGTACTAAGCTAACTGCCCTTGCGAGCCATTTTAAGCCTAGCCAGTTATCCCTTGTGAGACTTGAACCCTGCACCTTGTGTTTGTAAGGCAAACACCTTAACCATTAGGCCACCCACCCTGGAAGTAACTTATATTTCTCAACCAGAGTAGTGCATTAAGTCCAGATGTGACTTGTCAGTGTAATAAAGTTGTGAAACCCCCATATAAACACAAGTACCCCATACAGTATAGCTATACAAAAATAAATGTAATGAAAGCACAGTGGGGGATTTCAGGAAAGGTAAACAAATTTATAATATGTCAGGAATGATGAATCAATCCCATACAGGTGGTAGTCCATAAAATAAAACATAAGCAATACTAAGCATTGCAGAGCTATGCTGACCAGGTGTAAGCATTGTGTAAATATGAAGACTAAGCAATGAATATCCCAGCTAAGTGTATTTGCCCACTGGTAAGCAGTGCTGAACCTGCCCCTTTAAGCACTGCCAACCTTAGCTAAGCAAGTTTACCCATAGCTCAGCTTAGCTCAGCATATTCAAAGCCATCCAATCATGGCAAAGTGTGGAAAATCGGTCATATTTAAACCTCACAGGTGGGAATACAGTTCATAACTGATTGTAGCTCCCCATTGTAGGCAACATGGCAGGTGTTGGGGAGGGCATGCACTTTTGGGCGCAGCGCTGGGGCATACAGGAGTCCAAGGTCATAGTAGGACTCCTTGAAAAAAACATGACGTGAGACTGCTGCAGGACCAGTACCAGAACTCCCAATACAAAGCAGAAGCCTGGGAAAGTCTCGCCTGTGATCTCATCAGTGCCACTGGTATCCCTCAGACTGGTGAGCTGGTGAGCAGGTCCGGCACCACTGTGCTGACTTGAAGCAGAGGAACAGGGAGCTCTAGGAACAGTGGGTCCAAGAAGTACAACAGAGGGGTGATGTCCTAGCAGTGTGTAAGTATTAATAGCAATAACTGTTTACCAAAGTCCACCCTGTGTATGTGATGGATAGGTATGCATACATTTTCTCTATCTTCATTACAGCTCCAGCTGAGTGGGTTGTGAACCAGGAAGCCCATGCCAGCAGGTTGAAAAAGCTGCATTGCGAGGCTGGTTAGTAACAATCTAGCTTGCAGTATTCATACCAAATAAATATAAAGGAGTAGAATGTCACCTGGCATTATTAAAAATGGGCATTGTGTCTATTGAATAAAGCAGACAATATTACAGTAATAGTCTCATATAGGTCATATATTAATAAAACTGTAACTGCCTGTCAATAAAATTCAAAACCCTGGACTAATTGTGTTTACTCTGGTATGGTATGATTTGAAATGTGTACAGGTTATGCACAGACACAGAAACTATAGCTCTGAAAGCATTAAACAATCAAGTCTCATCTGACAAAGTTAGTGCTTCTATAACAAACAAGATTAACTGATATTACAAATATCATGCACCAAGATCTGATATCTGAATAGTAATGTTGTGTTAATCACAGTTTTCCACACTTTGCTGTGTGAAAAGGTATGTATAGAGATGTATGTATAAGAATGTTGTAATTACAAGATCAGATCGTACAACAAAGAGAGAATGACAAAGAAATAATTAAAAGAAAAGGCAACTGTTTTTCAATAGCTCACTCTGATGAAACACACACTATATTTTTAGCAGAAACATCCACAGTTCGAATCCCGGGAGTGGTAGTAAGCTGTATGCATAATGTCAACTAGGATTTTGTGAAAATGTGTAGAAACAGTTAGTTATTATTAACAAACATTCCCTCCACAGATCTTCCAGGTAAGAGAAGGTATAAAGTAGATATAGAAGGCTGTATTTATACTGTGTCCAACACCCATGGTCCAACCCCAAGGCTGCAAATGACAGCAAGATAAGTACATACACCAAGTGGTCATCTCCAAGAAATATTCAAAAGTGTCATGCTGTCACAGCTACTGGTCTCTGCTGACAGCAACCAGGGTGACTGATAGAAATCAAGGCAAAGTGTGTCAGTAGCCCACACACATACAGTATGAGTGCACATATGTTACCCTGACTATGTGAATATGGGTAGAAACAGTCATGTAGTATTAACAAACATTCCCTCCACAGGTCTTTCAAGTAAGAGAAAGCATAAACATTGGGAGGTATGGGGGCATAGCCCCCCACCTAGTTCGATTTTACCAAATAATGTAAAACAAAACCAGACAACAGAAAAGCAAATTAAGTGGGGGGGCTATGTCCCCACACCCCCCAATGTGGGGGGCTGTGCCTGCCAACTCCCCAACTGTATATACTAGCACCAGGATTGTACTACAGTGGGGAAAATGACATATACTTTTGACTTGCCTTAGAGTACTACTTGTCAGTGAAATGAGTTTTAGGTGAAATGAACTTTCAGTGAAATTAACTTTAGGTGATTTGGTCTCAGTGAAATGAGTTTCAGTGAAATGGTCTTTCAGTGAAGTGATACAAATCCATATATATATATATATATATATATATATATATATATATATATATATATTGGAAACTGATGTTGAATAAGGTGAAGTCATAAAGACTGGAAAAAAAACCTTATCAGCCTCAACAAAATGTTGTGATCCCTCATCAAATACTCTAAAGCTAGCTATGAAAACAGAATTGCAGCAGATAGTTCATAGGTTCATAGGTAGGTACTAGGCTATTGGCCCTAGGGCCTATATAAGCCTAGCCAAAGGTACCCTGGCTTTTGCCACCAAAGAAAATTATTTACCTGTGCCACTGTCGAGCAGAAGTGATCCCCAGGGTGAATTTCCTATCTCCCATCCAATCATCAAGATTTTTCTTGAAGAGTGCTAATGAGGAGCTTTGTTTGATATAGATAGGTAGTTTGTTCCAGAGTATGGGAAGTCTCTGGGACAGGACTCTATCCCTCCAGCATGTTCTGTTTATTGTAGTGATGAGGTTTAGGTCCCTAGAGCATGTAGCTCATAGGGATTGGGATTTCTTTAAGTGGAGCATGTCTAAAAGCTCTGGGTTTGACATAGCTTTGTGTGTTAGGCAGAGATCGCCTCTGAGTAGGCGATATGCAATGGAGTAAAGCTGCAGTTTTTTGAGACGTTCTGCATAGGGCATCTCTTTGAGGCCGGTAATCCTCTTTGTGAGGAATTTCTGTGGCCTTTCCAGTTGTTGTAGATGTCTTGTGAGGTACATACCAAAAGGGGCATTGTACTCTATAATGGGTCTAATGAGTGACGAGTAGAGGGGAACAATGACCTCTTTTTCCTGGATGAGGAACCTTTATGATGAGGTGTGCCACATAGAAGGATTTCCTGACTACTGTGGCGATGTGATTATCAAAGGAGAGACTACTGTCCACCTGTGTCCCAAGGTCTCTTATCACACTTTCGGTGTTAAGTAGACTACCACCTTTGTGGTAGTTCATGGGTACTGAGTTTTTACCAAAAGGAATGACAATGCACTTTTTGGCATTGAGCTTGAGGCCATGGCTTTGACACCAGGCATCTGTCTCAGCAAGGCCCTTTTGTAGGATGTCCACATCTTTTGGAGTTTTGATTATGGCTCCTAGTTTGCAGTCATCTGTGAACTTCATTAGCCAAAGACCTTCTGTGTTGGCCTGTACTTCAGAGAAGTAGATACCAAATAGGAAAGGACCAGGACTGAACCCTGTGGTACTCCACTTGTCACTGGTCTGAAGCTGGATTTGGAGTCTGCTACTTTCACAGTGTGGGTTCTGTCAGTGAGCCAGTTGGCAACCCATTTTGTGACATAGGGATTTATACCTAGTTTAGTGAGTTTATCTATAATTCCAGAGTGGGGGATGGTGTCAAAAGCCTTGGGAAGATCTAGATAGGCTGTGTGAACCACCTTACCCTCATCTACAGCTTTGGTGACTGCTTCAAAGAAGTCTATCAGGTTTAGGAGACATGATCTGCCTTTTACAAACCTGAACTGGGTGGGGTCCTGAGTTTGGAGATTACCAATGTCATTGTTTATAAGTTCCATGATGATACGCTCCATAGCCTTGCAGACCAGGCTCGTTAGGCTAATGGGGCGGTAGTTTCTGGGGTCTGTGGTGGCTCCCCCTTTGTGGAGTGGGATAACTGTCAATGTGCACCATTCAGTGGGCACATAGCCTGAGGTAAGGCTATGATTTGAACATGGTACTTAGGTGGGGTGCCAGTTCGTTCTGTAGTTCATGTAGAACACAGCCTGGGATGTCGTCAGGTCCCATGGATGCTGTGTTCTTGGCTTTGGATAGTGTGTTTTTTACCTGTGCAGCCGTGATTACAAAAACTTTGCATTCTTCTGGTATAGAGATGGGCCTTTTAGGGGATGACAGAGGGGTAAAGTTAGCACTGAGCCTATCTGCCAGGATGTTGGCAATATCCATTGGTTCTGTATATTTAGTGCCATTGTGGTGTAACTCAGAGCAGATCTGAGTGTTGCCATTGAGATTCTTGACATAGCTATAGAATGCTTTGTGGTTGTCTTTAGAGACAGTGGCGATTTTGTTTTCATAACTAGCTTTGGAGGATTTTATGAGGGATCTCAGCTTCTTACTGAAGCTGACCAGGGATTTTCTCAATCATGGGATTTTACTCTTTTTTGCAACAGTTTCTTTCTTCTGTTGTAGAGTTTGTTTATGGCAGGGGACCACCAAATTGACTTCCTTTTTTTGGAGGATAGCATCTTGGTTCTGTTAGGGATTGCACGATCCATGCACACATGTAAGTGCTTATAAAGTGCATTTGTGTAGGATTCAGCAGTCATACCTCTATTGTCCATCAGCATGGGTGTCG
>NC_056732.1:1623204050-1623221550 GCF_019279795.1 Protopterus annectens
TTTGGGGTATATTGGATACTATGGATGAATTAAAAGATGTTATAGACACAGTTCCACATTTTTCCTTTAAGAATAACAAGTCACTGAAAAGGCTCTTATGTTATAATATCTCTGTTTGTAATAAGGAAATGGTATCAGATAGTAAAGGTACTTTTAAATGTAGGAATTGTACAGCATGTAAATTTACTCATACAGGTTTCAATTATGTACATCCTAATATGCACTTTAAATTGGAAACAGATTTTTATGCTGACTGTAAAACCTGTAATATAGTTTATTTTAGTTATTGTATTAAATGGCATGCTTTATATGTAGGGATGAGTAATAGACAGATGAAGGACAGGATTTTGGAACATCAAAAAGATATAAAAAATAGAAAGGATACTAATGCCCTGGCCATACATGTTATCAATCATGGAGTAGACCATCATTTTAGATTTCTAGTGCTTGAGAATATTTCTGAGAATTTAAGGGGTGGGGGTCATTAGGAATCGGACTGAATCTGCTGAACAGCAGTGAATTCTATCCTTGAATGCTGACAAAGCACCTGATTTAAATGAGGTTGTCTCCCTTAAACCATTCTTGAAGGCTAGATCTCTGAAACATTGACTTTGTTTCTTATTAGTCATTGTTTTAGTGTTTTATGTATGGGCACTTTAAAGTAATAAGTGCTCAACTGATGTTCTAATTGCTTTTATTGATTTGCTATTTAAATGATTTGGATGTTCCTCACAACTAGTCTGATGAAGCGGTGGCAACTTACCGTAAAAATGCTTACTCTGTTTTTATTTATTTTTGTTATGTATTAACGTGTTTTTTGGATTTTACCTGCAGCTGTGTTAGTTTTGGTACTTTTACTGCATATCTCTGACCTTATTCTTAAGAACCATTCCTTATTCTGTTCTCAGCTTTTATTTTTTAAGAATGGAATACAACAATCCCTGGAATGAAGTCCCACATGTACTCTAGAAGGTCACACTGGGCATGTTCATACACTTAGAGAAATGTCAGTAGGATCTATGAATGATCAGGCCTTCCCCATCCAGTGCACTTCCCATGTCCTACTTTAGCAGTCTGTCACCATAGAAGTCCCTTTCATCAGGTCACAGCCCTTGTAAGCTCTGTGGCGCATGCAATAACTGTGTAACACTATAGTGCAACTAACAAATGAGGTAGGAGTTCTAATCTCAATCTTGGCACATATGAAAGTATGTGTGTTTACAAGGTAAAGCTTTTGGGTCCATTCAAACCCAGTACACTTCCCCTTCCTCTACTTTAGCAGTCCTGCAGATATTAGTCACCTTAGAAGTGCCTTTCATCAGACCTCAGCTCCATAAGCTCTGTGGCACGTGTGATAACTGCATAACACTATAGTAGAAATAACTAGCTCAATAGGAATTCTAATCCCAGTTCTGGCAAATGTGTGTGTGTATGCATATGTGTAGTTTTAAGTATTTTGTGGCCTCTCTCACCCAGTACATCACCCATTACCATATTTTACAAGGGCTGGTGATGTTCCTAACCTTAGAAGTACCTTTGGATGACCTTTACCCTATAAGCTCTGTGGCTCATGTGATAAATGTGTAACACTGTAGTAGCAATAAATAGATAGGTAAGAGTTCTAATCTCACTCCAAGCAAGTGTGTGTGTGTTTGAACAGTATCCTGTCTGTGGAGGGTTGTTGTGTTTGTGTGAGAACCAAACAATTGTGGGGTGGATTTTGCTACTTTTTGCTGTTGTCCACCCAGTACATGTCCCAGTGTCCATATTATAAGGCCCACAGTTGTCATCCACCGGAGAAGGATCCATAGACACTCTACAACCCTATAAGCATTGTTCCATGTGCAATAACTATGTGATGGTATGGAATAGATAACAAGATAGGCTGCCCATCTAATCCTTGGATATCACTCCCCACTTAGGAATCATACACAAACACAGACAGGTAGGCAGCCACACCTACTACATCAGTAGGTGGCCTGCAAACCAGCTCATAGATAGAGTCCACAATGTGAAAGCAGCAGACTCCATGTCAGACTGCTGAACAGTCATGAGTGGAGTCCCACAGGTTGTGGACCCAGGTTCCCTCATGTTTGGGATCCACACCTCTGAGGACCAGACCAATACAAAGGCACCCTGGCTGACAATGTTTCAGATTACTACAAGGTAGGTGATATTATTACCCCTCCCCCGCATGTGAGGTTGACATGCCTCTCTGAGACCTATGACTGTTGTCAGAACCCTGTACATAAACTCAATGCCAGATAATGTGCTGCCATCCCTTTTGGGTACAACATGGTTCCCATCAAGTAATACATTGATGGTAGTCCACTGAACACTGATGTTGGTATAATGAAACTGAGAACACAGGTTGACAGTGAGCTGTATGGTGACCACCACAGTGCCACTGTTTTCCGAAAGTCCTTCCATGTGTCACTTCTCCTGCCTCAGGGTGTTGAATCCAGGAAATAAAAGGACAGTGTTTCCCTGTACACACCCTCAGTAGGCTAATCAATGTGTACTATAGCCTATTTGCCATGCACCCTACTGGACACCAGCAACAGCAGGAGAGGCTACAAATGTACCTCACAAAGAGGATCTTAGGTACTACACACTTGCCCATATGGACAGACTCCAATAATTGCAATGAATCTCTGTCTCATATTGGCTACTTAGGTGCGATATCTGCCTGACATACACAGCCATGTCTAACCCAACCCTCTCAGGAATGCTACATCCAAGGACACCAATCTGTCCACACAACATGCCCCAGATACCTCAACCCCATCCTCACAATCAACAGGACATGCTGGAGGGACAGGTTCACAACCCAGAGACTGGCCACGCCATGGAATAGACGCCACATACATGTCACGCCAAGCACATCACTGCCTTCTTCAAGAGAAATCAGAAGGAGTAGATGGGGAATAGAATACCCACCTTGGGGAATCACTCCAGTGACTATACTCAGTAGACAAACTGGGCAGTATCATCATGTGGCATGATGCCATTATATTTCCATGAGCTAGCCTTGGAAAGCTTCCATGGCTATTTGCCATGTATACACCTTCTTCTTTTGACTTTTCCCGATTAGGGGTCACCACAGCAGAACTCTGGTCCGCTATACACCTATGCCTCTTTAAACCCATGGATCACAGTACTGTCAAATGTGTGTGTGTGTGTGTGTGTGTGTGTGTGTGTGTGTGTGTGTGTGTGTGTGTGTGTGTGTGTGTGTGTGTGTGTGCCTGAAAGTGTTTGTGAGTGTGTAAATGTGGATGAAAGTAGTTGGTGGCCCATCTCACCCAGTACAACTACCATTGCCATACCTTACAAGTGCTGTAGATGTTACTCACTATGTAGGTACCTTGGGACACTCCACAGCCTATATGTTGTGTGGTGTGCGCTGTAACTGCATAATACTATAATACCAATAACCACATAGCTAGGGGTTCTAATATGAGTCCTGGCAAATGTGTGTGCATGTGTGTATGTGCGTATTATTGTGTGTAAGTGTGTGTATGTGTAGGTTAGAGTATATTATGGCATCTCTCAACCAATACATCAACCAATACATCCCCCATTGTCATAATTTGCAAGGCCAGGTGATGTTCCCTGCCTTAGAAGTATCTTTGGACAAGTGGCACCCTCTAACCTCCATGGCACTTGCGATAAATGTGAAACAATTTGGTAAATAGATAGGTAGGGGTTCTACTCCCAGTCCTGGCAAATGTGTGTGAGAGAAGACTATCTTGTGTGTGTTTGTGTGTGCATGAAATCCATTGGGTGGGCATGGATTTATATTTTATGCCATGGTACACACAGTACACATTCCAAGTATAATGTATGAGGTCCACTGTTCACATCAACTGTAGTGGGATCTGTAGACAGTCTTCAGTCCTATAAGCCCTATGCAACAGTATGGAATAGTATGGTATGAATAACAAGATAGGTTGGTCTGCTAATGTCAGCACTGGCAAGTGTTTGTGTGTGTGTGTGTGTGTGTGTGTGTGTGTGTGTGTGTGTGTGTGTGTGTGTGTGTGTGTGTGTGCGTCCACTCATTGGTGTGTATAGCAGTGGTTGTGAGTGTGTAGACTTGTATGTGACACTATTATGAGCACTCACGCACCCAGTACAGCCACCATTGCCATACACCACAAGGCCACTTGATGCTATTCACCTTACAGGTATATTGTAACACTCATCACACTACTATTCCTGTGCCACCAGCAATACCACAACTTGATGGGTAGGGGTTCCAAATACAACACTGGCAACTGTGATCCTGTGCGTGTATGTGTGTGTGTGTGTGTGTGTGTGTGTGTGTGTGTGTGTGTGTGTGTGTGTGTGTGTGTGGGTGTGTGTGTGTATCCTCTGGGGTTGAGGGTGTTAGCAATCTGAGGTGGGTTCCACCCACCACACTTACCATTGTCCACTATACTAGAGCTGATGTCAACCACCATAGACTGAGATACAATCCCTTAACCCTATAATCTGTGAGGTACATGTAAGAACTGTTACACAGACCTGGGAAATGTGTGCAGATACAGCTGTAACCCTACAATGATGTGGTCAATGTGTTACTACACTGCAATACCCCTTGTTGGTGATGTTTGCAGGGCCAGATCCTGCTGACACACAGAGACCTGGAACACAAACAGAATAGAGTATGTGAGAACGGGTCTATATGACTTGGTCGACAGTTCATATGATCGACTGTTTTTTGGTCGACAGTTCATTTGATCGACAAGCATTTGTCCCCTTCCCCAATGTTGTGTGACCCTGGAGTTGATATATATAGTTAGGGGGGGTGTGGGGGCACAGCCCCCGTTAGGGGTGTGGGCAAGCCCCCACCTAAAATGCTTGTCAATCAAATGAACTGTCAACCAAATAAACAGTCGATCATATGAACTGTCGACCAAGTCATATAGACCCGTGAGAACACATTCACATAGTGTTACTAACACCAATAATGCATCATGGTTGAAAAGGTACACACACACTCTGATGTGTACAAATTACAAATACTAGATGACAGCATCTTACACAGCATTAAATAGCTACACTCTACTAAAGTTACCCTCTGCATCAGACCCATATAAGCATGTCCCAGCATTGATGGTATGGATGGCATGGATGTGGCATAGGTATCATCATATGCACAGGGTGTTGTGTGGGTTTGCCAGAAGCCTAGGCTGGGTCACATGGTTGACATAATGTGTGTGTGTTTGTGGGGGGAGTGTTCATTAAATGGCCAGTGCAGGGGTGGTGTATGTGCATGTGTGTGTGTGTGTGTGTGTGTGTGTGTGTGTGTGTGTGTGCGTGCGTGCGTGCGTGTGTGTGTGTGTGTGTGTGTGTGTGTGTGTGTGTGTGTGTGTGTGTAGGTGACTTTTCTGATGGTGATGTGTGTGTGTTTGCATACACAAAGTCTTGCCATGTGGGCACCCTACACAGAGGTATTTTGGACAGCCGTGGGCCATACATGGCAGGGTGTACAGTTCACCATCTCTGGCCATGGACACGGGAACTGGGCCTGCTGAGGGTATCACTGGCACCACCAGGGCTGAGTCCAGATGTAGTACTACTCCCTGCTGGTGATTGCTGTCTGCTGGATCCACGTACTTGTTGGGACCAGCCTAGATCACATGCCCATGGCCTGCTGCATCATGGCATGTACAGCACACCCCCCTCAGTAGTTCAGGTGGTACTGCCAGCATGGGATTGTGATAGTGCGCTGCCACATAGACCCTCAGCTGATAATGGTGTTGCTCTACAGCCACATGGCTGCTGGCCAGTATCCACCAAATGCTCAGGCACAGATATTCCATGGTCGAGGAGTGCCAAGGTCTCCCCCACCATCTATCCATGACCACAGTATGCTCACAGATGGCTGTAGTGAGTTCATATTGCCACAGACACTAGGAATGTGCTCATCCATGACTCTACGTATATGCCTGGTATTATATTCATTACATGCCTGTGCCCCCATGACAGCCTGAAACATGCATCTGGTGACTGCTGCTGTGGCACTTGCAACAGGGGCATGATGGGCTGCAATCCTCCTCTGAGCACATCTGCCCATTTGCCAGTGTTGGACCTCACCAGCACTCTGACTTTGGCTAGTACCTCTGCCCTCACTTGCCATAGTCACCACAGTAGCCTGTTCCATGCCACCACCCAGCAACTGTCCATTGTCTGTGGCCACTGGTGAAGGGGTATGTGTGGCCATTGTGACAGTGTGTGGGGATGGGTTTGACAATAATGGGATGCCAACCGATGGCACAGTATCAGCCCCTAACAACCCCACCCATGCCTCAATATGAGTATCATCATGGTCAGATTCTGACATCAGTATCAGAGCGGGAGAGACTACAGCCACCATGTCCATCTGTGAGGGAAAAACAACATATGTAAATTACTACTGACACTATAACGTTTACTGGTATACACACACACACATACACACACACACACACACACACACACACACACACACACACACACACACACACACACACACACACACACGTGAGGTGCCTCAAAGGCATTACATAGACCTCACATTAGCTGGCTTTGGGCATTCATGACACACAGTTAGACAGTAACATACACACTCTGGATGGACCCTCAGCATCATGCAGTGCAGCTCTTTACAATTACCATTACTACTAATATATACCTCTGGGATACGTGAGTGGTGTTAGTAAGTGATAGCCCTTCACTTAGCATACACTGCACCCATGTAAATTATTGCTGTTCACCTGTATAGCACTATGGCAACCCCTACAGAACATAGCCCCCAACTGTATAAGTATTTGCTGAATGTCTACATGTGTGCCTTATATGTATGGTTTAATCCTCACAACTCCTGTGTTTGCCTGATACACTACTGTGTTGGCCTGTGGATTGGTGCCACTAAGTAATATCCTAATTGGAAGTGCAGACTGCATAACCTTCAGTACATGTATTTTAAAACAAAGCCAGTTACTCAAACAACTTCCCAAGCGTACAGTGGATATAGTAAGTGTATACATACCTGTTAAAATGCCAGGTTTTTGTGATATATCACATGACACTTCAGAAATCAGGTCATAATTATGCCATCATTTCATATGACATATGACCTGTGCAATCCAAATGAAGAACATATACATCAGTTACAGGTAATATCTGATAAATGAAATAGGTAGAATAGGCTGGTTGCATGAGTGTGCATACCCTTAAAGTAATACTCTGTTAAATCAACCTCTGATTTAATCACAGCATGCAGTCCTCTTGGGAGGTGTCTATCAGCATGGCACATCTTGACTTACCAATGTTTGCGCACTCTCCCTTGCAAAACACCTCCAACTATGTCAGATTGCAAGGGCATCCCCTGTACACTGCCCTCTTCAGGTCACCTTGCATATATCCTATTGGATGTAGGTGTGTGCTCTGACTTAGCCAGTGCAGAACATTGCATGTGTTCTGGTGAAGCCATCCTTTTGTTGATATGGATTTATGGTTTGGGCCATTGTTGTGTAATTCCTGTAAGCTTGTGTGGATGGTGGGATTCCTCACCATCCACAGCTATGTGGCAGACACCAGAATATTTTGGAGCCACAAGGGACCGGTGTTTGGAACTGTTCATAATCCCCCTCTAATGTGGTTACAGCCCCAGTTCCAGCTTGTGAACAGCAACCCCAAAGCAGGACGCTGTCATCCCCATGCTTCACTGTGGGGGTGGTGGTCGTGATGTGCAGTGTTGATATTGTGCCAAACACACTTATCAGAATTGTGGCCAGTGAGTACAGTTGTGGTCCCTATTACCATAACATATTTTTCCACTTGCTTTTTGGAGACCTGATGTATTGTTGTCAGACTTTCACCAGGCATGGATATTGTTTGATGTGAGGAACTTCTGCCATCTTCCAACCCTACCCTACAGGCAGGACATATGGAGACCATGGAAGGTTGCTGTGACATGTAGTACACGCCCAGTACCTGCTGGAGATTCCTGCTACTCCTTCACTCTTGCTGTAGGGCTCCTGGCAGCCTCCCTGGACAGTTTTGGTCTTGTATTCTCATAGACTTTGATGGGATGTCCACTCCTTCACAATGTCACTGTAGTCCCATATTTTCAACACCTTTTGATGACTGTCTGCACTGTGTTCAGTGGTATGTGCAATGCTATGGAAATGTTTGGGTGCCTTTCTCCAGGCTGATACATCCCAAACATGTGGTCCCTTAGCAGCCTCGTCAGGTCTATGTGAACCATAGCTGTTACTGTAGCAGGCAACTGGGTATATGTTAGGATAATCCTGGTAGGACAGCTGACCATTAGTTGCTGTAAATCACAGAGTCTCTGTAATTGATGGCTGTTGTGTACCCAATAAGATGTACTTCGGTAGTTATATTGAAAGCTGCCTCAATACAGTACTAGCTTCATCCTGTGCACACATATGCATCTAGGTTGTTGTACTATTGTTAAGTGTCATTATTGTTTCCCTAACAGATTTGTTTGTTTTACAATTGAATTGTACAGGTCATAGGTCACATGAAAGGTTGGCAGTATTCTGAACTTGTCTGTTGTGCTCTCATTTTTGTATATCACACATAGCTGGCATTCTAACAGGTGTGTACACCATTTATATGCATTCTATACTACTAATTTCAACAATATGACCCTAGTTTTGGGCCTTTGTCCCCCCATTTTGTCAGTCTTTGTCCAGGTGTCCTGCAATGACAGGTTGTGAGGTATGCTACAGATATGTAACATCTCCTGCAAATAGGCCCTTGTCATGACCACCATGATGCAATGCAGTAAACAACGCCACAGGTGAATATGCAGATATTGCCAAATGGCTGAGTGTAACAGTTGTGTGCATGGTCACATGCATTAACTTTAGCATGCCTGAGGTCCTAGTTAGCCGCAACAGGGAAACCCCCATACTTACTGGGTTTAGGCTGCTGTCCCATGTGCAGAACAGAGGGACCTATGTAGTTGTGAGGGAGAGGTGTTGTCAGCAGATTCACATTAGGCATTGGCAAAAGATGAATGCTACGTTTCTGCACAAATACAGTACACACTATGATAGTACACAATTTGCTGTCCTTCACCATAGATGTGCACTTGTGTGCATTACTACACCCCATGCACTAATCCATTTTGCACTGACATGTGCACCTAGAGACTCTGTAGAAGATAGTTTAAATGCTACCTCATTACATTGATGTGCACTTTGGCCTTACCTGGATGCTCCACGCCTGTTGCCTGGGTGCCATCCACCTACACAACTGCTGTTTCCTGTGTTGCAGTTTGAGTGGGGGCTACCCCAAGGTTGGCAAGGAGCTCCTCTGTTGCCGTATGTGGGGCCTGTGCAGCTGGCCCCACCTGTAGCAGTACAGTCCCTCACTACAGCAGCAGCACTTTGCCAGGCATGCCGTATCAGGTCAGTTGCTCTATGCCTGACCTGACCATATGTGCATCCATGGTGGCCCAAAATGTTCACTCTGTGGATGATCTCATCTGACAGGGCAGTCCGTCCTGCAGATTTTGCCGGCTATGGCCAGAAAGGATGGCATAGTTTAAGATTACAGCTTCTGTGATGGCTGCTGTCTCCATATTAGTGTAAGGCATTTGCCACTGCATGGCACCTGGAGGACATAGACAGGGAAACGCATCACAGGACCTCAGACATTGCCCAGAGTTCTTTACAGAGCCAGCACATGCATATGGACTATCATTAGCCACCACTTACAAACACAACATACCCCTGTACCTGGCAGCACTGTATGAATATACATTGTACTCCTGGTCTGGATGTGTCATGTTCCCCCCAATGAGGGACAATACATTGCATAAACCACCATTCATCATCCATGTTTTTGTAGAGGGATAACAGTGGTCATGTTCCTTACAGATGGGATGTCAATGGTGCTCAGGGTTTGCTTGCATACAGTGTGTAATGGAGCTGGAAGCATGTGATTGGGTTCATGCACGATGCAGACGGGAATGTTATCAGGCCCCAAGGGGACTTGCTTTTGTCAACTTTGATTAGGCAGTTTTCACCTGATCCATGATGGTGAGGGGAGGGGTGCGAGTGCTGTGCATATCCACCTATACTAATGGTGACCCGGGGTGGTGATCTTTGCCCTAAACCTGTCTGCAGCAGGTTGGCTGTAGCTATGGTGTGTGTTCATGTGCTGTGATTGACCATCATTACAGAGTGGGTAGGGTTGGTGCCTCTGACACTGCAGACATATGTGAAGATGGCCTTGTTATTGCCCTTAGTGGATGTGTCCAATTTGTACTCATAGTTAGCCTTACAGTAATCCACCTGTGACCTATTATGCTCATTCAGACAAAGGTTGACATGCCACCCAGTTGGTGCCTGCTCCTACTTTGCCCTGTACTACCAATATAGCATCACATTCTGTGTTTTGTGCATTGCTGCTGTCCAGCAAAGGGATTTCTCACTTTGGCGGAGACAGGCTTTACAAGTATGGGTTTGCTGAGACCATACAGCTATATGGGTGGTCATATATCTGTTGGTAGTAGGCATGGACACAAGGTCAGAACACAGTTGGCCACCTCTACAATTTCAATGTGATACTCATGCTTATTATACTACCCATGTCTGTGTCAGGGCAATGACATCACCAGTGTTTGTAGAGGTGCAACTCTGTTGGATGTGCAGAAACTAAGGTTATAAATGTGTACAACATGTACAGTTTATTCACCTGACGTTTTGCATGCCATGTCAGCCATTATGAGGCAGCCAGGTACACCTACCCATACATACCTATGCACAGGTAATACCTGCTGTACATTTCTGTTCTATGTCAGTATGGCACACTGTGATGACAGTCTTGCTGTGCAGTCAGTCATGTCAACCTGTTAGGGCAGGACATCTGTAGGAAAATGCACATATATGGTGGGCTATAGGCCACAATTAGTGACACTTTCTTCATATTGCTGTAACACACATATGTCATTTGATAGTGCAGTAGCTTTTGCATTCACAGACATACCCTGGGGGATGCCTGATGCTCATATGGCAGGCAGAGAGGTGAAAGGCTTGGCAAGCCTGCTGATGTCATTCACTTTGAAATAGGCCTATGGGGAAAGCGTAGCCCTGTAATCTCTGTGGCACATGCTATAACTGCATAATACTGCAGTGTGATGTACTAGTTAGGTTAGGAGTTCCAATGCCAGACATGTCAACTGTGAAACTTGGTGTGTGTGTGGGTGGGTGTGTTTGTCATCCATATCCTGGGTGGAGGTGGCGTTGAGTGTAAAACAAATGAACTCATTGTGGAATCAGTTTTGCATATTTCTTATATGGTGGGCACAATGTCACAATGTCCACCTTGCAAGGATAACAGATGTCAAACAGCAGAGAGGCTGTGGTTGACAATCCATACCCTACATGTGACATCAAGGCCTGGCAAACAATTTAGGCAACCCTTCTATTACCCAGAGAACACTGTCTACCCATATGTCATACACAAACACACTCGGCTAGGCAATAACCAATATGTTGGTAGTTCCCTGCATATTGCCCACAGATAGTAACCATGGTGCGATTGCAGCTGACAACAGAGTGCATGGCACCCTGTTGCATCACTACAATAGGCAAATAATTGCATACAGTGCTCATGCACTATGTTCCCCACTGGATGCCTGCAACAACTGTAGTGCCAGCAAATGTAACCCACAAAGGACATACCATGCTGTATACACATGCCTAGTATGGACAAATGCCACTGACACCAGGGAATACCTGTATCATGCTGTCAATGTAGGTGTGGGGTCAACCTGGTGTCCATTGGCAGTTCCCACCACATGAGGCCAGGAATGGCACATCTGATGATAACATTCTGTGTACACAACATGCCCCAGACACCCCAGGTACACATCCACATGTCACAGAACATGCATGTGGGACATGTGCACATCCCAGACACCGCCCATGTCATGGACTATAGAATGCATACATGGCAAGCATTGCACAGCACTGGCCACCCACAATAGTAACCCAGGTGACTGGATGGTGAATACAATACCCACCTGTGTGGGCCAATCGAGACACTACACCCCTGAACCACACTGCAGACCATTTTCATGTGGCCTGATGCCAAGGTATACCCTTTACCTAGCCTTGTACAGCCTTCTGGCACAGTCAACCACTACACACCTGTGAAGCAATGCACCCATGTATGCCAGTACTGGCAACCTGTGCCTGTGTGTATGTGTGTGTGTGTGTGTGTGTGTGTGTGTGTGTGTGTGTGTGTGTGTGTGTGTGTGTGTGTGTGTGTGTGTGTGTGTGTGTATGTGTGTGTGTGTTTCATAGTTTCATAGTTCCATAGTTTAGTACTAGGCTATCTGCCCTGGGGCATTTGTAAGCCTAGCCATATTGACGTGGCTTTCGCCACCCTATGAAATGGTACAAAAATGCATATAATATATTTAGAATACTGTTCCTCTGTCTAGTAGTGACACATTGAAGGTCCCCTTATATAATAGAATTAGTTTACTGTGCCCCTGTCTAGTAGTGACACAGATGTGACCCCTGGGGTAAACTTACGATCTCCCATCCACTCATCAAGATTTCTCTTGAAGAGAGTCAGTGAGGGGCTCTGCCTAACATGAACTGGGATCTTGTTCCAGAGCATGGGAAGCCTCTGGGTTATGAATCTATCCCTCCAGCATGTCCTATTCATACTTGTACCGAGGTTTAAGTCTTTAGCTCTCGTGGTTCTGATGGATTTGGATTTTTTGAGGTGGAGCATGTCCATCAGTTCCTGATTGGACATGGCCTTGTACGTCATTCAGAGATCACCTCTGACCAGGTGGTATGCTACTGAATAGAGCTGGAGTTTCTTTAGTCTGGCAGAATAAGACATATGTTGGAGACCCTTGATCCTCTTGGTGAGGTACTTTTGTGGTCTCTCTAGCTGTTGCAAATGCCGGGTGAGGTACATACCAAATGGGGCATTATACTCAATCATGGGTCTGTTGAGGGAGGAGTATAGGGGTACAATGACATCCTTGGATCTGGATGTGAATCCCTTCATGATAACGTGTGCAAGGTAGAATGTTTTTTCTAACCACTTTGGCAACGTGGGTGTCAAATGAGAGGTCGCTGTCGACTTGGGTCCCTAGGTCTCTGATTACTTTTTCCGTACTCAGTGGGTTGCTGTCTATGTGATAATTTGTGGGTACTTTGTTTTTCCCAAAGGGTATGACTATACATTTTTTTGGCATTTAGTTTAAGGCCATGACTCCGGCACCAGTTGTCCATTTCTGTGAGGCCTTTTTGTAGGATGTATGTGTCCGCTGGTGTATCAACTATGGCGCCTAGTTTGCAGTCATCTGCGAACTTTGTCAGCCACAACCCTCCCATGTTTGCTTTAACATCTGAGAAATAAATGCCGAACAAGAGGGGTCCCAGGACAGATCCCTGTGGGGCACCACTTGTGACTGGCTTAGAGTCTGACATTGCTCCAGTGATTTTAACTTTATGCGTTCTGTCCTTTAGCCAGTTTGCAACCCAGCTAGTGACATAAGGGTTTACGTTTAAGCTGTTGAGCTTATCTATGATGCCTGAGTGGGGTATTGTGTCGAAGGCCTTAGCCAAGTCCAGGTAGGCTGTATGGACTGCTTTGCCCTCATCAATGGCTCTAGTGACTGTTTTGAAAAAGTCAACCAGGTTCAAAAGGCAGGATCTGCCCTTCACAAAGCCGAACTGGGTGGGGTCAAGTGTCTGTAGGTCCCCTATGTCTCTGTTTATGAGTTCCATAATGATTCTTTCCATAGCTTTGCAGATCAGGCTGGTTAAGCTTATGGGGCGGTAGTTCCCAGGGTCTGTAGAGGTACCCCCTTTGTGGAGTGGGACCACTGTTGCTGTACGCCAGTGTTCAGGTACATATCCTGTAGTAAGGCTAAGGTTAAATAGCATTTTTATGTGCGGGTTTAGCTCCTCTTGGAGTTCACTTAGCATGCAACCCGGGATACCGTCAGGTCCCATTGATGCTGTGTTTTTAGCTTTGTTGAGGGCGGCTCTCACTTGAACATCTGAGATGACAGGGAGATTACATTCAGCTAGGATAAGTATTTCTTTTTTTGGGGGTGAGGGAGGGGAGAAATTTGCACTGAACCTGTCAGCCAGAATGTTGGCAATATCTGTGGGTTCAGTGTATTTTTTGTTGTTGTGAACTAACTCAGAGCATATCTGAGGATTTCCGCCCAGGTTTCTAACATAGCTGAAGAAGGCTTTGTGGTTATCTTTAGTGTCCTTAGCGATTTTTCTCTCAAAGTTGGCCTTGGATGTTTTTATAAGAGAACGTAGTTTTCTGCTAGTGTTGATCAGACATGTCTTCCCTTTATGGGATTTTGCTCTGTCATGCAGTAGCTTCCTTTTTTTGTTATACAATTTGTTAATGGCTGAGGTCCACCAGACAGGACGCTTGCCTTTGGAGAGGGACTTGGATTTATTTGGGATTGCATGATCCATGCATTCTTGGAGATGTCCATAGAAAGCATTTGTGAAGGATTCGGCATTGTGGGATGTGGTATTCACTGGCCCAGTGGGCTTAAAGGATACCATCTCAGTCTTAAGAAGAGTGAAGTCTGCTTTTGAAAAGTTTTTCACTGTGGTCTTTTGTGCTGGGGGTGGAGATGGGATATGTATATCCAGGGTGATTAGTTTGTGGTCAGATCTCACTAGTGAGGCGTATAACTCCGGTGTGGAACATTTTGTCCCCATGTTTGTGATGATCAGGTCTAGTATATTATCTCCCCTAGTGGGAGAGGTGACTAGTTGTTCCAGTGCATTTGAATTTATGAATTCCAGGAACCTTTGGGCTAGGGTGTTAGGGCTAGAATAATGTACCCAATCTATGTTTGGGTAGCTGAAGTCTCCCAGTATGATGGTATTTTGTGATACATTCATATCCTCCAATGTCTTCAGGAAGGCTGAGTGAGGTTCCTGAGATTGGGAGGGTGGTCTGTAACATGATACCAGTTGTATAGCAGTTTTGCCTATGGTTAGTTGCACCTGTATGGTCTCCGATGCTTCATGTGTTGCTACTAACCTGGAGGTGTGGATGTCCTTGATGAATATGGACACTCCCCCTCCCTTTGTGGTTCAGCCCGGGTTTTGGGGCCTAAAAGCATGATATGAGGTATAGCCTGGTAGTGCTGGGATGCTCTCAGGAGCCTTGAACCAGGTTTCAGTTACTGCACAGACGTTGATGTTCTCCATACTGAGGAGTGCATCGAGTGCCTGCATCTTGAGATTTAGACTTCTGGCATTGAGCAGCACTACCCTTAGATTTTTTTCCATTTTTGTTTTCTAAGGAGGTGGGTTTGTCTTTTGAGCCTTGCCTAAAAAAGCCACTATGGGGGTGGCAAGAGCTTTAGCCAATATCCGGAAGCCCAGTGGTAACAGGTGCAAGACGTCCCTTGTGAAGCAGCGTGGCTTGTCCAACATGTCATCCCAGGCAGACAGACATTGGATCCCCTTAGAATGACACCAGTACTTGAGCCAATTATTAAAGCTGATCATCTTGTCTTTGTATTGTGGCATCATTCTTGGTGAGGGCAAGATGCTGCTCAGGGTCAGGGTCATACCAGCCTGGGCTACATAATCAGAGAGCTCCTCTATGTCTCTTTTCATGTAGTCCAGGGAGGTACATCTCAGGTAATTCATGCCAGCATGGACAATGACGGAGTCATATTTTACTTGCTTTGGAGTGACCTGAGTGCGTGTGTTATGTGGCGGATCCTAGCTCCCGATAGGCAGCTCACAGTCACCCTCTCCTTGTTCAGCCTGGTAAGCGGGACATCAGTGTGTCTGACTATAGAGTCACCTATTACTAGTGTATCAGGCATGGTGTTTGGCCTTAAGGGCTGTGATTGATTGACACACTGATCTATTGAAGTATGTGTTGCATATGTTTTGTTTTGAGGTGGTGGATTTTTGGATGTTTGCTTTGGGAGCCTCTGTTGTTTTGGTAAGTTTTTTATTAGAGCCTCCGAGTATGTCTTTGTGTTTTTATGTGTTTGGTTTGCAGTTGTGGTAGGTCTATGTGGGACTGGGTTTGTTGTGTGTGTGGTTACCATCTCCTCCTGTCTGGTCATGCCAGCCCTGAGTTGAGAGAATTCAGCCTCCAGTTTGGCTATATAGTTGCATCTATCACATGTATTTGTGTTTGTTGGGAGGAGGAGAGGGTTGTCTGTGTACATGAGACAATTGTAGCATTGTCTCAAGATACCCAGATTAACCAGCTGAACTGGAGAGGATGCCAGTAATCTACCACTCGACATGCTAGAACAGTATAAGGGAGTGCTGTGCCTTTAAGGGAAGTGGATATTCGCTGGGGTGGTAGGTGGATGTAGTGCTTACTTAGTATGAGAGTGCTTACTTAGTAGAGAAGTTTTGAGAACAAGTGCTAGGCTTATAGTATAGCAAGTAGTCTGATTATACTAAGAGTAGAGCTTCCTTAAGGGAAAATTTGAAGTGCAGACTTGGCGGAGCCAGAAGAAGTTTAACCTTGTTTAACCGACACTGCGCTATGCGCACAACCGCGCAAAAACGCGGAGTATAATAATTTGGATGCCATTCACACTCACTACACCTCCAACTGGCCGACTGAAGCATGCCTTCTGTTGTCAGACACCTTCACATCCCTTTTGCCCATATATCATCCTGATAACCCCTGTGGTGCATGTGATACCTGCATATTACTGTCTTGTAGCAAACTAGCTAGTTAGGAAGTCTAATTCTGACCTTGCCATCTGTGATAATGTTTGTGAGTCCCTGAGGGAGTGTGGCTGTGTCGACATTGACACCTGGTCATGTGGACAGGCATATGTACTACACCTACCTTATCCCTCCTTTATCACTGTTGCAGATGACACTCAACATCAGATATACCTTTGGACAGCTACCCAACATGTAAGCTCTGTGGCGCATGCAATAACTGCATAGATCTATGATAGCAATACATAGTCAGGCAGGGGTTTGAAACCCTGTACTGGTAAGTGTGTGACACAAACATGCTTAGGTTTTACTCTCCCACCCCCTCCATGTCTTACATTGTCTCTGTCTGTCTCTCTCACTCCCTCACTGGTGGATGTGGAGAAGTACACCTGCTCTGCTTAGGCAGCAGCTTGTGTTTTGTAACTGATGCTCATCATCAGCTGATGGCCTCTGCACGAATTGCAGTCCCCCACTCGCTGATTGCACGTGGAACAGCTGTGGTAACATTCCTATAGCCAATTGCATGGAAACACACTCCTATACCTAGGAACATCATGTGGGTGGTGGGCCTTTTCATTCACTGTGAGCAGGACCTCATGTCAGTGTTTGGCAAACAGCATCTCAGATGGTATTGGAATATACCTCTAACAACATACACTGTGGAGACAGGCCAACAAACAGGAGGGGGATGTTCCAGACATGACTACAAAATGTAAGTGTTGCTCTTCTGCATTGGGAGTAATGTTGGTTTCACA
>NC_056732.1:1623226550-1623249050 GCF_019279795.1 Protopterus annectens
GTCTAGTCCCAGTGTTGCCAAGTGAGAGTGTGCATGCATGTGGTGGGATCTACTTCAGATTGCTGAATATACATGTCTCAGGGGGTCACCTGTACATGTGGCACAGGCAGTAACTGTTATACAGACCTGTGACATGTGCTCAACTCTACTCAGGATATGGCACAGCCATGGTGTCACCACAGTGCCATACCCCTTGTAAGATATGACAGCAGACCATCCTCCTGCTGACACATTTACACCTACAACACAAATGGATGACACTATAGAGACCACAATCACTGTGTTACTAACAGCTATAATACATCATGGCTGGACAGCTACACTACCTGACATGTAAGCATTAAACATTACTGCTGACAACATGTTACACAGCAGTAATTGCTACACTGTAGTACAGTCACCGTGTGCATCAGAACCATATTACCTGTCCCTGCATCAATGTTAAGGATGACAGGGTTATGGCACAGGTCTCATCATATGAACAGGGTGTGTTGTTGGTTTGCCAGAGACCTAGGGTGGGACATACATTTGACACCATGTGTGTGGGTGAAGGGTGTAAGTTGCTGATATGGGCATGGTGATGTGGCGTGTGTAGGTATGGGGTTGCCCTAGGAGTGTTTGTATAGTGTCTGGGTATGCATATACACAGTTCTGACATGTGGCTGCCCTATACAGGTGTTTCTTGGACAGCTGCAGACCATACCTGGCAGGGTGTGCAGTTCGCCGCATCTGGCCATGGACACGCAGACTGTGCCTGCCAGGGGTACCATGGGCACGTCCAGGTACAGGCCTTGATGCGCTACTCTCCTCTGATGATGACATATGTCAGCTGGAACCAGGTTCGTCCTGTGACTGGCCAGGGCAATGTGCACGTGGCCTGATGTGGTGTAGTGTGAACAGCATCACCCGTGCAGTTCTGGGCTGGTACTACCACTACTGGAGTGGCTTGATGTCCTTGCACATCCACATCAACTGCCAGATGGTGTTATTGGCCTACGTCTATGTGGCCGTCGCCCCACTCCCACCACATGAAGCTAAAGCCAACTACCCTCTCTGCAGACCTTCTTCCAGCTGAATATTTGCAAAAAGCTGCAGATGTCATAGCTTACCCCATCTCAATCCTAATTAACCGAACCATAACAGAATCCACAATCCCCTCAATATGGAAAATATCCTATGTAATTCCACTCCACAAAGGCAGCTCATCCACAGAACTATCAAATTATAGGCCAATAGCCATATTGTCACCACTGGCCAAAATCATGGAAAAGTATGTACACAAACAACTTCTATACTATCTTATCCAGAACAATCTACTAACCAGTTCACAACATGGTTTCAGACCCAACCACAGTACAACTACTGCCCTCCTCTCTTTTACTGACACAATAAACCATAACCAGAATAACAAAAAAATATCCTCAGCTCTCTTTCTGGACCTATCAAAGGCCTTTGATATGGTTAACCACCAACTACTTCATCACACTCTGAAAACTCTCTACCTAGACAACCAAACACTGGACTGGTTTCATGCCTATCTCTCTGATAGGCAACAAGCTGTACTCTGGCAAAATAAGCTCTCTGGCCTCTTACCAAATACCATAGGGGTTCCTTAAGGTTCCATACTGGGACCTCTTCTCTTTTCAGTCTTTATTAATGACCTCTACACAGCCATCCCTGAGGCCACCTGTATTCAGTATGCAGATGACTCGACATTAGTTTGTTCCGATACATCTCCAGTTAACCTAATATCCACAACCCAATGCATTTTTACTGCAGTAGAGAACTGGCTATCAGGACGTCAACTGATCCTGAATCCAAACAAAACCAAACTATTACTCTTCCATCCAACCCATAAACCCAATCCCATATCCTTTACTATACAATCCAAAAATGGGACTATTATCTCCCCAGACTCCTATACTAAACTACTAGGAGTTACCATTGACAATAAACTTAGATTCGACATGCACATTAACCAAACTATTAAAACCGTTAACAAGAAACTTGGGTCACTATATAGAATAAAATCCTTCCTAACTCCAATTGCAAAAGTGGCCATTGCCCACTCACATCTTCTCTCTACCCTTCTATATGCCTCCTCCATGCTTATTAACCTTAACAAATCTGACCTAAATAAACTCTCATGTTGTTATAATCATATTGCCAGATTTGCAACTGGCATGCCCTATAGAACCCATCACTGTATTAACCTACGAAACCTCGGTTGGATAGAATTACCAAACCTTCTCCAGCAGAACCAACTCACAGAAGCATTTAAAATTCTCAAGCAACCTGAAAACACTCCTGCACTGAAAAATTTAATAATACCTTACACCAATCTCAACAGTCTACACTCATCAAACAGGCTACTTGTACAAACAGTCAAATCCTGTAACTCAGGGGGTGATAAACTGTTTGCCAACGCCATTGGAAAAATATGGAACTCCCTTCCTTTTAACCTCACTCTTACTACCTCCCTAACCCAATTCAAAAAGAGTCTAAAATACCATTTTAAGTCACATTGGCTTTGCCAGTGCTCAAACCCAGATTAACTCCTCTTCAGTAAGCCAAGTTCATTCTTTTCTACAGGACTATCCAAATATAAAAACTTTAGACTTTTTTCTCAACTGACCTAACCCCATATTTCCTTGTGAATTTTTCTGTTCATATATGGAAGCCCTTAAATCTTTGCTAAAAGGACAACCCAGGACAGAAAATGTTATGTTGTAGTCTGTGTTTGTTATTCCTAAGACATTTTTTTTATAATACATATATTTCATGTCTTCTCCTCTTTTGTATTAATTACTAAATTAAACAATATGTATCTATGTAACATGTATGTAACTTACTGTCAATGTGGAGCTTTTCTCCCCGGGCCTCCGCTGAAAATGGACATGTATCCAGTCGGACCATCCCGGTCAACAAATGTAAAATAAATAAATAAATAAATGTTCTAGCACGAACAATCCACGGTTGATGAGGCCCACCATCTCACCCAATCATCTATCTGTGACCTCTGTATAATCACAGAGGGCACTTGCAAGTTCATGGATGTTGTCACTTACAGATGAGAAAGCAGCCCTCTGCAGCCTCAGACCCTCTCTGTTGTACAGTTCCATAAGTGCCTGCACCCCCAGGAAAGCCTGAAACATGCATTGAGGCACTTCTGCCAGGGGCATGATGACCAGTGGCCCTCCCACGAGCACCCAGGTACATCTGCCTATGTGGTACCCTGCTGGACATCTGGCTATGCCTGCTGTGTCCAGACACAACAGCCATAGATACCACACTGTCATGTGCACTGCCACCAAGCACCAACTGTCCCTCTGCTATGGCCTCTGGTGAAGGGGTATCTATAGGCACTGTGACTGTGTGCGGGATTGGGGTGGATAACAGAGGGATGTCATACGATGGTGCAGTTTCGGACTCTGACAACCCCCCCTGTGCCTCAACACATCTATCATCATTTTTGGTGTCTGTATGGACACCAACATCAGATTGCATGCAGGAGGGACCCTAACCCACCTTGCCACCTGTGAGGGGAAAACAAAAAACATACTTTAAGACCTGTACGGCATTGCAAAACAGTAAACACATATACACACGCACACACACACACACACACACACACACACACACACACACACACACACACACACACACACACACACACACACACTGAAATTCCAGCATAATACCTACCTGTACCTGCTCTCAACTGTGGGCCTATCCACATGATGGCCAGAGGTGTGCCTGTCATGTTTTGTCTGCCCACCACACAGGTCTTGTGTCAGATATATCACTGCCAGTGTGTGTGTTGAGTGCTATCATTACATGGCTACATCCATTTCTGTTTCTGTCTTCATATTCCTGACTAATGGTATGTTGCAGACTAAGCTGTAACACCAGCAACTTGCTCAGTGTATGACAACACTATTTTACATATAGGCCTGTGTTCTGGCCACTGTCCTCCACCTACATACCAGGATTTTTCCATATGACATTCAGTCAGGGGTTGTTATGTAGTGGCCTGTGATTATGTCAAGCTGCCATTCCTGCCATCATTCCAGTGCTGTTTTGGCCCCCACACATATTGTGGGGTTGGGTCCATATATATGTGGGCTTCATCTGCACAAAACATGTGTGCCCTTATGCCCAGGGGTCAGTGAATGTAACAGTGTTATATGCCCCTGTAAGTCAGTCTATAGGTAGTATGTACCATAAATAACCTAGGCTGTTACAACATGTGAGGGATATCAGTAGTAAGCTGCCTTAAGGTATATGGATGTACATTACCATACATTTCACCTTGGGAACATTGCTGGCCTACTGCTTACTGCCATACAGAGGGTTCTGTTTGTCAGTGTGATTTGATGGTTTCAGTTATGCATTGTTATGTAACAGATACATCCCATTGTGTCAACTTAAGTCTTTTCCCCCTAGGTATTGCATACAGAGTGTAGTTAGAGGCTGCTGGACTATACATCTGCATTACTTACTGTTGATTGATTGTTATCCTGTGGCCCAGCCTGTCTTTACTGTTGTATTACTTGCAGGCCTTGGCCTGGACAACGACATATGTTATGCTTTCAGATTACTGTATACAATGATCTGCTTGAGAGTTGCATTAATCTGTTTGCATGCATTTCAAAGTCTAAACAGCTATATGACATGGCACATACAATTGTGATAGTACACAAATAAAACGCCCCTATGTATGCAAACCTGTGTGTGGTGTCATATCCTTTGACTTCTCTGTGGGTATATGTTTCAGGCAACAATTGTCTTTTGTATGGGTGACTCATACACTCTCCACTTGATAAGGTGGCAACTGTAGGAATACTGGATGTTCATTATGGTGTGCACCTTCTACATATGTAACTTCTTATACATATCTGTGTGTGTGTGTGTGTGTGTGTGTGTGTGTATGTGTAGTTACATATATATGTATATATATATATATATATATATATATATATATATATATATATATATATATATATATATATATATATATACATATAATATATATATATATATATATATATATATATATATATATATATATGTGTGTGTGTGTAGATATATATATATATATATATATATATGTAGATATATATATATATATATATATATATATATATATATATATATATATATATATCCAAATCCAGAAGGCAGTGAAGGTAAATGGGTGCTCCAATAAAAATATCAAATATAACAGATGAAGCGGCTTTGCTGCGAAAGCGCTCACTTGTTCTTGTATTAAAGTTATATGATTTTATTTGCCGTGGTTTAGTGGCTCCTTTGGTTTCTGTTTTATATATATATATATATATATATATATATATATATATATATATATATATATGTCCCAATGAAAAATCAAAAAACACACCCCAGGAGCCGTAATTGGCAAAAACCGTAATTATAGATGTATATGCAAGTTCGTTTCAAGTTCTTATACTCACTAAAAACAGCTAACGAACGCTGTGAGTATTGGTGCCAAGTCCAGCGTAGAAGCTATGAGCAATGAAAAAACATTCAATAAAGTTCACAAGTAAGCAGCAAACCACGTTGCAATAGTCATATACCTTGAAGTAACCACTTATAGCATATAGTGTATTCTAATACTGTTGAGCAACAAATAATTCCACTTGTACGATAAAAGTAGACGTGATTTATTCAGGTGAGCGCTTTCATGGCACCATAGCGCCGCTTCATCAGACAAACAATGAATGAACTGAAAGAATACATTTTTAAAACCGGCTGACTACATCATCAGCCAATGACACAAGAGCCTTTGAGTTAAAGTGCTACACACTAAAACCTTCTTCTGTTCATTAACTCAACAGATATTAAAACTCTACTCAAAAAAGTTTTCATAAACATAAAAAGTTTCATAATGCCCTACCACTTGGTGACATGAGCATATAAATCGCTGATAAAGTTTCATACATAACGCAACTGAATGCACTTCATGACGGCAATTGAAACTTCTGTTAAAAACAATTAATATGTTAATGAATAAAGGTTCTTAAAAACCATTGATTTACATAATACAAAAATACAATGCGCATATATGAATGCTCTAAAAAATGGAGCAACACATAAGATACAAGTGCATAAAACATAACTACAGATAGAACGTCCAACAGGTTGCATCTGAAATGGTGAATAGTCCATATTACACGAATTGACCAGCAAAAGTAAACCCAAATGACGCATAGGTGTGAGAAATTCATATATGCCACTGATACAAACACTAAAGATATAGTACGCACATAGGAGTTCTTTGCAAAAATGGAGCAACACTTGCAGCATGAACACATACAATAAAGCTACAAAAAAGTGATGCAAAAAATTTGTGTCTATGGCTATGGATTAGTCCAAAATGCTTGAATACACCATCATACTGAGAAACATGTTAATCAATGGCAGTGACATATGAGATATGGACAAATGTGAGATAATTAAAAAATAAACAAGAGACTACTTCTATGACTGTAAATTGATCGTAATTACATGATAACACCATCAAAAAATGTGTATATAAACATTATTGGTCAAATGAATGATAATTAACTCTTAAATGCAGTGGATGTAGGTCTATGTTCCATCTGTTGGAAATATGGAGTGACCAAATTGAAGGTATAAAATAAAATAAGATACCACTGTCAAGAGACACCATATGAAGCATACTAGGTGATACATCTAAAACTATATAAATAATAACCAGAACTGTCATATTGCAAAATGCCATAAGCAATATGATGTATCAAAATGGTGTGGTGCTTGGGTGAACAGTGAATCAACGCTGAAGTCTTCTACCTTTTAAATGAGGTTTAAGTGAAACAACTTCATTGAGACCCCTGCCTCTATGTGCACCGAGTCTTAGTATCCAACCAAGCTCGGCCTCTTCAGTGTTATTAATATCTCCTATTCTAATAGATACCCTTTGCTTAAACAATACCTGAAATAGGAAAGTGTGCAGGGGTTCAAAATTCAACGTATGCTTTGCCAAAGCACTGCATTCATCATACCTTGCCAAACAATAATTATGGTCCCTTATACGTTCCCTCAATGTCCTGTCGGTTTTTCCGACGTAAAAAGAAAAACACTGTTTACAGTGAGCAACATATACAATGTGTCTACTGTCACACTTGGAATCCACTCTGATGTCCCATAATTTACCTGTATCAGGGTGTCTAAAGAAATGGGATTCATCTATATACGGACATTGGGGGCACATTCCACATCTGGCAGTGTGTTGAAATGCAGATTGCAGATGGGTATCACTGACTTCATATTGAAGCCCATGACATAAAAGCTTCTTAAGATTTGGCAAATTGCTAAAAGTATTTCTCACACCTATGCGTCATTTGGGTTTACTTTTGCTGGTCAATTCATGTAATATGGACTATTCACCATTTCAGATGCAACCTGTTGGACGTTCTATCTGTAGTTATGTTTTATGCACTTGTATCTTATGTGTTGCTCCATTTTTTAGAGCATTCATATATGCGCATTGTATTTTTGTATTATGTAAATCAATGGTTTTTAAGAACCTTTATTCATTAACATATTAATTGTTTTTAACAGAAGTTTCAATTGCCGTCATGAAGTGCATTCAGTTGCGTTATGTATGAAACTTTATCAGCGATTTATATGCTCATGTCACCAAGTGGTAGGGCATTATGAAACTTTTTATGTTTATGAAAACTTTTTTGAGTAGAGTTTTAATATCTGTTGAGTTAATGAACAGAAGAAGGTTTTAGTTAGTGTGTAGCACTTTAACTCAAAGGCTCTTGTGTCATTGGCTGATGATGTAGTCAGCCAGTTTTAAAAATGTATTCTTTCAGTTCATTCATTGTTTGTCTGATGAAGCGGCACTATGGTGCCGTGAAAGCGCTCACCTGAATAAATCACGTCTACTTTTATCGTACAAGTGGAATTATTTGTTGCTCAACAGTATTGGAATACACTATATGCTATAAGCGGTTACTTCAAGGTATATGACTATTGCAACGTGGTTTGCTGCTTACTTGTGAACTTTATTGAACATTTTTTCATTGCTCATAGCTTCTACGCTGGGCTTGGCACCAATACTCACAGCGTTCGTTAGCTGTTTTTAGTGAGTATAAGAACTTGAAACGAACTTGCATATACATCTATAATTATGGTTTTTGCCAATTACGGCTCCTGGGGTGTGTTTTTTTATATATATATATATATATATATATATATATATATATATATATATATATATATATATGTATGTATCTGCTTATATATGTGTGTGTGTGTGTGTATATATGTATCTCTGGAATGCTTATTGCTTCCACATTGTACATTCCCTATGGTAGCCAGAGTGTACTGCATGATATGTTATTGATACCATCCTGACATCATACAAGTGGGATGGATTAATGTTAACGTCTTGTGTCCATGTTGTGTCGGGTCCTGGGTATGGGACTTGCAACAGTTGGTATTGTATTGCAGGGCAAATTTGTTTTGCTGTGGGGGAGGGGTGATATCAATACTTACAGGACGTATTTAGCTTGGGCCCCCTCACCGCCATTAACGGTGCCATTGGCCATATATGTATTTGTTATGTTCTCTTTTATATTTATAGATCTATATCTGTATATATATATATATATATATATATATATATATATATATATATATATATATATATATATATATATATATATATATATATATATCTATATATATATCTATCTATCTATATATATGTGTATAGGTTCATAGATTCATACTAGGCTATCTGCTCTAGGGCATTTATAAGCCTAGCCAGAATGTGTTTGGCTTTCGCCACCCATTTTAAATTAATTTTGCTATGCCCTTTTTTGAGGTTAGTATACTGTGCCTCTGTCTAACAGTGACGCAGAAGTGATACCAGGGGTAATCCTACGATCTCCCATCCACTCATCAAGATTCCTCTTGAAGAGAGTCAATGAGGGACTCTGCCTAACCTGGACTGGGATTTTTTCCAGAGTGAAGGGAGCCTCTGGGTTATGAATCTGTCCCTCCAGCATGTCCTATTTATTTCAGTGCTGAGGTTCAAGTCTCTCGAGCATGTAGCTTGATAGGATTTGGATTTTCTGAGGTGTAGCATGTCTATTAATTCCGATTTGGACATGGCTTTATACATCAGGCACAGATCACCTCTGAACAGGCGGTATGCCACTGAGTAGAGCTGGAGTTTCTTTAACCGGGCAGCATATGGCGTCTGTTTGAGCCCTTTGATCCTCTTGGTGAGGTATTTTTGGGGTCTTTCCAGTTGCTGCAGGTGTTTGGTAAGGTACATCCCAAAAGGGGCATTGTACTCAATTATGGGCCTGATGAGGGATGAGTAAAGAGGCACGATGACCTCCCCTGATCTAGATGTGAATCTCTTCATGATTAGGTGGGCTAAATAAAATGTTTTTCTAACCACTTTGGCCACGTGGTTGTCAAATGAGAGATTGCTATCAACTTTGGTCCCCAGGTCCCTAATTACTTCTTCTGTACTTAATGGATTACCTCCTATGAGATAATTTGTGGGCACTTTGTTTTTGCCAAAGGGGATGACTATACACTTTTTGGCATTTAGCGTGAGGCCATGGCTCTGGCACCAGTTGTCTGTTTCTTTGAGGCCCTTTTGGAGGATGCTTGTGTCAGCTGGAGAGTCGATTATGGCACCCAGTTTGCAGTCATCTGCGAACTTGGTCAGCCACAGTCCTTCCGTGTTGGCCTGTACCACCGAAAAATATATACCGAACAAGAGAGGTCCCAGGACTGGGCCTTGTGGGATGCCACTTGTAACTGGTTTGGAGTCTGACATGGCTCCAGCAATTCTAACCATGTGGGTTCTGTCCTTGAGCCAGTTTGCAACCCATCTAGTGACATAGGGGTTTATATTTAAGCTGGTGAGCTTATCTATAATGCCCGAGTGGGGTATTGTATCGAAGGCTTTTGCAAGGTCCAGGTAGGTTGTGTGGACCACCTTCCCCTCGTCAATGGCCTTGGTGACTGTTTCAAAGAAATCAACCAGATTTAAGAGGCAGGATCTGCCCTTAACAAAGCTGAACTGGGTAGGATCCAGTGTCTGTAGGTCCCCAATATCTTTATTTATGAGGTCCATGATGATCCTTTCCATAGCTTTGCAGACCAAGCTAGTCAGGCTTATGGGGCGATAGTTTCCAGGATCCGTTGAGGCACCACCTTTGTGGAGAGGGACCACAGTTGCTGTACGCCACTCTTTGGGTACATATCCTGTAGTAAGGCTGAGATTGAACAGTAGTTTTATGTTTGGGTTTAGCTCTTCTTGGAGTTCATGTAGGATGCAGCCCGGGACACCGTCTGGTCCCATTGATGCTGTGTTTTTTGCTTTGGAGAGGGCGGCTCTTACCAGAGCATCTGAGATGTCAGGGGGGCAGCACTCTGCTAGGATATATATTTGCCCTTTTGGTGGGGAGGGGGGAGAGAAGTTTGCGCTGAACCTGTCAGCTAGGATGTTGGCAATGTCTGTGGGTTCGGTGTATTTTTTTGTCATTTTGAACTAATTCTGAGCATATCTGGGAATTACCGCCCAGGTTCCTAACATAACTAAAGAAAGCCTTGTGATTATCCTTAGTGTCCTGTGCAATTTTTCTCTCAAAGCTGGCCTTAGACGATTTCATGAGTGCCCGTAGTTCTTTGCTAATACTGATCAGAGATGCCTTCCCTTTTTGGAATTTTACTCTATCATTTAGTAGCTTCCTCCTTCTATTGTATAGTTTGTTTATGGCTGGGGTCCACCAGACAGGACGTCTGCCTTTGGAGGGTTGGGTCTTGGTTTTATTTGGGATCGCATGATCCATGCATTCCTGAAGGTGTTCTTAGAATGCGTTTATAAAGGATTCTGCGGTCTGGGCCGTATTTTCCACAGGCCCGGGGGCTTTGAAGGATTCCACCTCGGTTTTGAGGAGTATGAAATTTGCTTTAGAGAAGTTTTTCACTGTGGTTTTCTAGGCAGGAGGGGGTGTCGGGATGTGAATATCCAGTGAGATTAGTTTATGGTCTGATCTTACCAGTGAGGGATACACTTCTGGTCATAGAGTCCCCATGTTGGTGATGATCAGGTCCAGTATGTTTTCCCCTCTTGTGGGAGTGGTAACAAGTTGTTCCATAGCATTTGAGTTTATAAATTCTAGGAACCTTTGAGCTAGGGTGTTGGAGCTAGAGTAATGCTCCCAGTCTATGTTTGGGTAGTTGAAGTCGCCCAATATAATGGTGTTTGGAGAGACCTTCATATTTTCCAGTGTTCTCAGGAAGGCCGAGTGAGGTTCCTGTGTTAGGGAGGGTGGTCTGTAGCAAGCTATAAACTGGAAGGCAGTTTTACCCACTATTAGTTGCATATATATATATACATACATATATATATATATTGATATATATATAATATATATAGACATATATATGTAGACATATATATCTATAGATGTATGCATATGTATATATATATATATATATATATATATATATATATATATAGGTTCATAGGTTCATAGGTTTATACTAGGCTATCTGCCCTAAGGCATTTATAAGCCTAGCCCAAATTTTTGTGGCTTACGCCACCCCTTATATGAAAAAATACTGTGCCCATTAGTTTGTTGTGCCTCTGTCCAGCAGTGACACAGAGATGATTCCCGGGGTAAACCTACGATCTCCCATCCACAGGTCTAGATTTCTCTTGAACAGAGTCAGCGAGGTGCTCTGCCTCACATGGACCGGGATTTTATTCCACAGCATAGGGAGTCTCTGAGTGATAAATCTATCCCTCCAGCACGCCCTATTTATATCCGTGCTAAGGTTTAAGTCGCTTGCTCTAGTGGTTTTGGTGGATTGGATTTTTTGAGGTGGAGCATGTCCATTAATTCCGGGTTGGACATGGCCTTGTATGTCAGGCACATGTCACCTCTGAGCAGACGGTATGCGACTGAATAGAGCTGGAGTTTCTTCAATCTGGCAGCATATGACAGATTTTGGAGTCCCTTTATCCTTTTGGTGAGGAACTTTTGGGGTCTCTCCAATTGCTGCAGATGTCGGGTGAGATACATCCCGAATGGGGCATTGTACTCGATCATTGGTCTGATAAGTGAAGAGTACAGGGGAACAATGACCTCACTAGATCTGGATGTGAATCCCTTCATGATCAGGTGGGCAATGTAGAAGGTCTTTCTAACCACTTTAGCAATGTGAGTGTCAAAGAAAGGCCACTGTCAACCTGGGTCCCCAGGTCCCTGATAACCTCTTCTGTGCTTAGTGGATTGCCACCTATATGGTAGCTTGGGGTTACCTTGTTTTTCCCGAAGGGTATGACTATACATTTTTGGCGTTTAACTTCAGGCCATGGCTCTGGCACCAGCTATCTGTTTCCGTGAGTCCCTTCTGAAGGATATCCGTGTCTGATGCACTTTCCACTATGGCCCAGTTTGCAGTCGCCTGCAAACTTTGTCAGCCAAAGTCCTCCTATGTTGGCCTGTACTTCTGAGAAGTAGATGCCAAACAATAGGGGGCCAAGGACCGAGCCCTGTGGGACACCACTTGTGACCGGCTTGGAGTCTGACACAGCGCCAGCAACTCTAACCCTGTGGGTTCTGTCCTTAAGCCAGTTTGCAACCCATCTTGTGACATATGGGTTTACATTTAAGCTGGTAAGTTTTTCTACAATACCCGAGTGGGGTATTGTGTCGAAAGCCTTTGCAAGGTCAAGGTAGGCTGTATGGACTGCCTTTCCCTCATCAATGGCCTTGGTGACTGTTTTGAAGAAGTCGACCAAGTTCAAAAGGCATGAGCTCCATTATGATCCTCTCCATAGCTTTGCAGACTAGACTTGTTAAGCTTATGGGGCGGTAATTACCAGGGTCCGTGAGGCCGCCTTTGTGGAGTGGGACAACAGTTGCCGTACGCCACTCCTTGGGCACGTATCCTGTGGTAAGGCTGAGATTAAACAGCTGCCTTATGTGCGGGTTTAATTCCTCATTTAGCTCATGTAGCACACAGCCGGGGACACCATCCAGTCCCATTGATGCTGTGTTTTTAGCTTTAGAGAGAGCAGCTTTCACCTGCACATTTGAGATGTCCGGGAGGCTACACTCGGCTGGGATAGTTATCTCTCCTTTAGGGGGGGGGGGGTGTGAAGTTTGCACTGAACCTGTCTGCCAGTATGTTGGCAATGTCTGTGGGTTCAGTGATTTTTGTATCATTTTGGACTAATTCTGAGCATATCTGGGAGTTTCCACCCAGGTTCCTAACATAGCTGAAAAAGGCCTTATGATTGTCCTTTGAATCCATGGCAATTTTTCTCTCAAAATTGGCCTTAGTTGATTTTATGAGTGCTCGTATTTTTTTACTAATAATGATCAGGGGTGACTTCCTTTTATGGATTTTGTTCTATCATGTAATAGCTTTCTCCTCTTATTGTAAAGTTTGTTAATGGCTGGGGTCCACCAGACTGGACGTTTGCCCTTTGTGGAAAGAGTCTTGGTTTTATTTGGGATTGCCTGATCCATGCAGTCCTGGAGGTGTTCATAGAAGGCATTTGTAAGGGCTTCCACAGCTTGGGTTGTGGTTTCCACTGGCTCAGGGGCCTTGAAGGATACCACACCAGTCTTGAGTAGTGTGAAGTTTGCTTTAGAGAAGTTCTTCACTATGGTCTTTGGTTTGGGCTGGGGGGATGTGGATTTCCAGTGAGATTAGTTTATGATCAGATCTCACCAATGAGGGATATACTTTCGGTGTGGAGCATTTTGTCCCCATGTTTGTGACAATGAGATCTAGTATATTTTCTCCTCTCATGGGAACAGTGACTAGCTGTTCCATGGCATTTGAATTTATGAACTCCAGGAACCGTTGGGCTAGAAAGATAGGGCTTGAGTAATGTTCCCAGTCTATATTCGGGTAGTTGAAGTCACCCAATATGATGGTGTTTGGAGATACATTTATACCCTCCAGTGTCTTCAGGAAGGCTGTGTGGGGTTCCTGAGTTTGAGAGGGTGGCCTGTAGCATGCTACAATTTGTAGAGCAGTTTTGCCTATGGTTAGTTGCACCTGGATGGTTTCCGAAGCTTCGTGCGTTGCCACCAACCTGGAGGTGTGGGTATCCTTTATGAATATGGATACACCCCCTCTTTTTGTGGTGTGGTCCGGGTTTTGGGGCCGGAACGCATGATATGAGGTAAAACCTAATAGTGCCGGGGTGCTCTCAGGAGCCTTGAACCAGGTTTCAGTTACAGCACAGACATCGATGTTCTCCATATTGAGAAGGGCCTAGAGTGCGTGCATTTTGAGATTTAGACTTCTGGCATTGAGCAGCATTACCCTCAGTTTCTTCCCATTTTTGTTTTCTAGGGTGGTAGGTTTAGAATTTGAGCCTTGCCTAAAAAAGGCACTATGGGGGTGGCAAGAGCCTTAGCCAATATCCGGAATCCCAGGGGTGACAGGTGCAAGCCGCCCTTATGAAGCAGCGTGGCTTGTCAAGCATGTCATCCCAGGCAGACAGACACTGGATCCCCTTTGAATGACACCAGACATTAAGCCAATTGTTAAAGCTGATCATCTTGTCTCTATATTGTGGCATCATTCTTGGTGAAGGAAGGATACTGCTCAGGGTTAGGGTCATACCTGCCTGGGCTACATAATCAGAGAGCTCCTCTATGTCTCTTTTCATGTAGTCCAGGGAGGTACGTCTCAGGTCGTTCACACCAGCATGGACAATGACTGTGTTATATTTGTACTTGCCGTGGAGTGACCCGAGTGCTTGTGTTATGTGGCGGATTCTAACGCCCGATAGGCAGCTTACTGTGACCCTCTCCTTGTTCAGCCTGGTGAGTGGGACGTCAGTGTGTCTGACTATGAAGTCACCTATGACAAGTATGTTTGGTGTTGTATTTGGCCTTAAGGGCTGTGACTGCTTTGCACACTGCTTTTGTGGTTTATGTGTTGCTTGTGGGGTGTCTTGAGGTAGCAGTTGTTTGGGTGTCTGCTTTGGAGGCCTCTGCTGTTTAGGTAAATTTTTACTCAGAGCCACCGAGTATGTCTTTGTGTGTTTATGTGTTTGATTCAGTGGAGTGGTAGCATTATGTGAGGCTGGTTTTGTGGTGTGTGTAGTTGCCTTCTCCTCCTGTCTGGTCTTGCCAGTCCTGAGTTGAGAGAGCTCAGCCTCCAGTTTGGCTAAATAGCTGCATCTCTCGCAAGTATTTGTGTTATGTGGGAGGAGGAGAGGGTTGTCTGTGTACATGAGGCAGTTATAACATTGCCTCAAGATTCCCAGATTCACCAGCTGGACCGGAGAGAAGATTGACAACTGACCTTTGGACATGCTAGAATAATATTGGGAATTCCTTAATTGAAAACAAGGGCCAGTAGGGAGTGAGGGTGTAGTGCTTTTAATTTTTAGTGCTGACTTATATAATTGCTTTAGTGAGCAAGTGCCAGGTAACTTGAGTGCAATGTGTTACAAGTAACTAAATGCAAAAACGACAAACAGTAACTTTCTTTCAAGTGAAACAAGGAAATAAGTACAGTAAGCAATGCAGATATCACTAGTGATCCACAGAAGCTGAGAAGTTGCGTATTAGGTGGAATTAGCTTCCAGGGAAATAACAAGCAAACAAACAACAAGCATATAAACAAAGCTAGATTCAGCAGGCCTGGATCTAGTCTATGCTAGAGCAAACAAGGTGAACCAATTTCAGTAAGATACAGTTCAAATATTCAGACACTATAAACCTTTAACCAGAAATTCCCAGCTCAGAAGGGCAGAGTCCAGCCTCTTCTCCCACAAGAGTGCAGACCACGAACCTTCTTAATGTAAAATAACTGGCCTGAAGCCCAAGTGCCTAAACCAGAACTAATACACTTGGACACTGGGCTCTCAATCAGCAGTTCCCAACTTAGGAGGATGAAAGCTACCTGTCCTGCCACCACAGTGCTTGCCACAAACCTTCCTAATGTAAAACAACTGGTCTAAAGCCCAAGTGCTTAATCCAAAAGACTTGAATGATAGCTACACTTTAATCAAGTTACAACCAAGCAGTAATAAATACCATTGAATACTTTAGAGAATGTCTGTATTAGTGCTCAAGTTACACAAACAAAGCTAGATCCAGCAGGCCCGAATCCAGTCTATGCCACAGCAAACAAGGCACCAACTTCAGTAAGAAACAGTTCAGATATGCATGCACTATAAGCCTTTAACCAGAAATTCCCAGCTCAGAAGGGCAGAGTCCAGCCTCTCCTCCCACAAGAGTGCAGACCACGAACCCTCTTAATGTAAAATAACTGGCTTGAAAGCCCAAGTGCTTAAACCAGAATTAATACACTTTTAGAATAACAGACACTGAGCCCTCAATCAGCAGTTCTCAACCTAGAAGGATGTAAGCTACCTGTTCTGCCACAACAGTGCAGACCACAAACCCTCTCAGTGCAAAACAACTAACTGGTCCGAAGCCCAAGTGTTTAAACCAAAAGGCTTAGAATGAGTTACACCAAGCAGTAATAAATACAATTGAGTATTTTAAGATGATGCAAAAGTAAAAAGAAGTAGGTAAAAACACAAGTACAGTAAAAGCAGATGAAAAATTTTTTTTTTTTTTTTTTTTTTCTGAACAAGTGCTGAGATCAAAGAAACAGATTTGAGTGCTGAAACTAGAAAACTGGCTAGTTATAAGAAAAAAAAAACAAGCTATATATATTTATGGTTCTACCTGACATAAACGAAACCCCAAAACACTGACAACGCAATCACCGAAACCACATAACCGACAGTACAAAAACACGAAACCCCACATGCCCGACAACGAAATAACCGACGGTACACAAACACGAAACCTCATACACTGCACACACCACAATCACAACAATCAACAAACAAAACACATTCCCTGTCCAAAAACCACATACACAACACAAGCACACCAAAATCCCTACAAACCCACACTAAACCTCACACACACAACTACCTACAACCCTAACCCAAACCCTAAGGTCCGTCACTACCGCACTTACCTGACCCGGCTCCTAACCCTAACTCACTTAACCCGCCCCTAACCCAAACACAATCACTACGACACTTACCTGTCCCGCTCCTAACCCTAACTCACTTAACCGCCCCTAACCCAAACACAATCACTACCGCACACTTACCTGACCCGCTCCCTAACCCTAACTCACTTAACCCGCCCCTAACCCAAACACAATCACTACCGCACACTTACCTGACCCGCTCCCTAACCCGAACTCACTTAACCCACCCCTATCCCCACAGACCATCAATATCCACACTTACCTTACTCGCACTCTAACGTCCGTCACTACCGCATACTTACACAGCCTTTTCCCATGTCGGCATCCTCGGCGTCGGTGCTTTCATCCGTCGAGTCGGTCTTCTGAACTGTCGATCTTCTGGGGCGCGTCGCGTCGGTCTTCTGAACTGTCGATCTTCTGGGGCTCGCAATTTCCATGTCGATGTTCTGGCATGTCGACTAACTGAGGTAGAATATATATATATATATATATATATATATATATATATATATATATATATATATATATATATATATATATATATTGGGAGGGTGGCCTAATGGTTAAGGTTTGCCTTACAAACACAAGGTGCAGGGTTTGATTCTCACAAGGGATAATTGGCTAGGCTTAAAATGGCTTGCAAGGGCAGTTAGCTTAGTAGTAACCTATGAACCTATATACATATAAATATATACACACAAGCACACACATATACAGCTACATGTATAAATACATTTCCTGCACTGTTGAATGACTGTGCTGGATGATATGTTTGTAAAAACATCAGGGTTCTGTATACCTGACATGGCTAAGTGGTAAATCACTTTGGCTATGATGTGCAGGGTCCTGGGTTTGAGCATGGAAGAGACTGTTGATTTTGTTGCTGGGAAGAACAAGAGCCGTTGGATACAGAGTGATTAAGGTACTTTTAAGCAGTTGTAAACAGGTTTGCATGTTGTTGCATGGAGGTAAGCACTGCTAACTTCTGGTTACAGTTTCTTATACTGATTTAGCTTCTCAATTGTTTAACATGTGTAGGCATTGCTTACCCCTGTGCAAACAAGGTTAAACCCACTTTCTGCTGCTTAAAAGTGCTTACTCCTGCTTACCCCCACACTAATTTCTTTAAAATGAAATGAAAAAGGGTTGATAGGAAAGTGGTGAAAAAGGGGCACAAAGAGGGCAAGACAGTAGGGAAAATAGCTAGGGATGTGCAGGGCGGGTGTAGGGAAGGTCCATAGCTGCCCATTTCTTCTACAGCAACAGCCGTGCATATACACTGAATTTGGAGATATATTTAGACACTCAAACACCTGAGAGAAGGGTGAAGACAACAATAATATGTTGTGAAGCCAGTTGGACCAGATTACATGTCCAGTGGACACGTGTGCAAAATGGACAGCTATGTACGGGGAGAGATTTTTTGGGGGAACAGATTGCCCTTTTTTTTAGGTGAAAGTGGCATGTTGGAGAGGGATAGTAGGTATATTTGGGGAAGTAGGTTGGGTAGGATAACAGACAAGACAGACAAGACAGCATACAGGGGCAGTATATGAGACATGTGGGAGATAAACACCTTGATGGGGAGGGGTGTTTGGAAATCAGAAGCCCATGATCCCCCTAGTGGAAACAGTGGGACTGAGGTCCCCACCCATGGGCAGTCACCAATGCACCTTCAAAGCCCTGAAGGTGGATGTGCTGTGGGCTGAGTAGGAGTGCCAGGCCGACCTTCTAGTTGTGACACACGGCACTCAAGCTGGTGTAGCAGATCTCCAAACTCCCTCCAGAGCTTGCTATGCACCATGCCCCCGACCTGGCGACAAGTGACAGTGTCCTGTCCACGCCCACTCCCAGGGGGGCAAGTCCCATCCCCTGAGGCGGTTCCCCCAAAGGGGGTGCAGGACCAGTGGATGAGGAAGTCCTGGGGTGCACCCCAGACATGCTGGTGCCTGGTGCCATGGCCAGCTGAAATGGGACAGGTGGGTCTACTGGGACCGGCCTTCCCAAACGTGCTATGGTGTTTCTTAGGTTCATAGGTTCACAGGTAGGTACTAGGCTGTTGGCCTTAGGGCATAATTAAGCCTAGCCAAACTGTTTCAGCTTGCACCACCCATGTGGTTTAGATACCTGCACCTCTGTCGTGCAGAGTCACAGAAGTGATTCCCGGGGTGAATTTCCTGTTGTATTGTTTGTTAACACTACCTAACTGTTTCTACACATATTCCCAGATTCCAGGTTGATGTTATGCACATACCTGACCATCTCTTATTGCATACACTCTGGGCATGTCTTGACCACATGCAGGTGAACCAGGACATACATTGACTATTGCCCTGTTAAACCTTTGGTGAATTGTACAATGACAGGTTTGTTTTCATTGACATTTTCCAAATATGTACAGGCCTGACAGTCAGTTACATGACATGAAATGCTGCCTACATTCCAGAGATTAGCACACTGATATGCCAAGGGGAGAGGATAACAGCTGGCAGATATGGGCTGATTAACTGGACATTCTGGACAATTCTGTACACTTGTGGGGTATGATTCTGCATACAGCTTACTACCACTTCCAGGATTCATACCATGACTGTGTCTGCTAAAAATAAAACAGTGTCCATCACAGGTGAGTGTGCTATATAGATATTGCTGTGTATCTCTTGTCTGATTTCTGCCTATAATTCTCCTGTGCTTACAATCTGACCTTGTAATCACAACATTCTTATACAGGATATCCTAGACAGTCTTATTATGTAGCACAGTGTGGGTGACAGTGATGAGTAATACCTTATAATTCATCACAACTGCAACACTAACAATGCCATACAATACCAGAGTAAACAATGCCAGTACAGGATATCAATCTTTTATTTCTAGGCAGTTTTCATATCTGACAGACCTGTGGGGGCAATGTTTGTTAGCACTACCTGAATGTTGCCACACATATTACCAGATTCCACATTATTATTATGCACATACATCTCACTCTGTTACTGCATACACTCTGGTCACAGCTTGACAACAAGGGGGTGGAGATGGGACATACTTGGCTTATTACTCTCATAACATTTTGGGGAGTTGCTAGAGTTACATGTTTGTTCTTATAGATGTCTGACAATCATTTATATTTCTTATTTGCTGCCTAAACGTCTGGGATCATCCCATTGATTTGCTAAGGTGACAGGCAGCAGATATGGGCCAATTTGCTGGACATTCTGGACACATCTGTACAGTTGTGGGGTATGATTCTGCATACAGCCTACTACCACTCCCAGGATTCGAACTATGGCTGTGTGTGCAAAAAATACAACAGTTTATGTCTCAGTTGAGTGCGCTATTCAGATTATGTTGTCTGTCTTTTCACGTTTTTCTGTTTAAGTCTTTCTCAGTTGTACTATATGACCTCATGGGATTACAACCGTCATATACAGACATTCCTACGCATTTTATTTATGAAGCACAGTGTGGGTAACAGTGCTTAATACAACAGTACTATTAAGAGATTGCAACTCTACATTAGCATATAATACCAGAGTAAACACATGCAGTCCAGCAGTTAGACCTTTATTGTCAGGCTATTATGCTTTTATTTACATACAACCTATATGAGACTCTTCTTGCCATATTCTCTAGTGTATGCAGTAGATGCCTTAAACAATACAGGTTTTATACAGGCAATTAACTTACTACTACTTTTAGATTTATTTCCTATGACAATACATGCAAGAGTATTACTAACCTGCCTCACGTCGCAACCGCTGCAATCTACAGGCATGGGCTTCCTGGTTCACAGCCCGCTCATCTGCCACTGTGAAAGATATAAGAGGAATATTTAGCCATACCTATACATAATATTTATGAGCTGGAAATTATTAAACAGGTAGTGGACTGATACTTACACATGGCTGGAACATCCCCTGTCCTCCTAGCCTCTTGGATCCACTGATCCAAGAGATCCCCCTTTCTCTGCTTCAGGTTGGCATAGTGATGCCTGACCTGCTCACCAGTTCGGGATATGCCAGTGGCACTGGTGAAGTCACAGGCAAGATGGTCCCAGGCTTCCGCTTTGTACTGGGAACCCTGGTACTGGCCATGCAGCAGTCTCTGGTCATCATCTTTCACAAGGAGTCCTTCTGTGACTCTGGACTCCTGGATGCCCCAGCTCTGTGCCCGAAAGTGCACACCCTCTCCCATACCAGTCATAGTGCCTACAGGAGGAAGCTGCAACCAGTTATGAGATGTACTCCCACCTGTTGGATTTAAATAGGGCTGATTTCTCACACTTTGCCGTGATTGGACGGTTTTGAAAATGCTAAGCTATGGGCAAACCTGCTTACCTGAGGTTGGCATTGCTTAAAGGGGTATACCAATGGGCAAACTGATTTACCTGGCCTACACATTGCTTAAACATAGTAAGCCAGGCTGTGCAATGCTTAGCATTGTTTAATTTTTAATTTGCATACTATTTGCTTTTTGGAATTGATTTATTATTCATTACATGTTATATATATATTTGGTATCCATGATTCATGTGTACATACACTGTATGGGGTCCTTGTGTTTATTAGGGGATTTCAACACTTTATTAAAATGACACCTCACATCTGGGCTTAATGCAGTACTCCATTTCATATATTTATGTTATGTAGTACGTTATACAACATAAAACTGTATATAGATTCATTTCACATGTTCAGTTTGATTTTCCTATAGGAGAATCTTTTTGATGATACCTCACTCTTATATACTGTTGTGATGGCTTAGTGGTTAACTACTGTGACTATAATGTGCAGGGTTTTGGGTTCAAGACCTGCAAGGGCTGCTTATTTTGTTTCTGGTCAGAACAGCAGCTGTTGCATACAGAGTGATTAAGGCACTTTTAAGCAATTGTAAGCAGGTTTGCGTGGGTTTGCGCGAAAGTAAGGAATGCTAACCTCTTGTTAAATATACTCACAGAGAGCTTCAATGTTGCTTAACCTGTGTGCGCATTGCTTGCCCCCACACAAATGGGCTGAACCCACTTACTACTGCTTAAATATGCTTACTCTTGCTCAATAGTGCTTTCTCCTGCTTACCCCTGCACTAATTTAGACAGTAATGTAAAATGGCTCTTGGGAAGGTGGTGGATTTGGAAACTTTATGGATTTATCATTCATTACACATTGTACCTTCGATATGTATCCCTGATTCATGTGTACATATACTGTATGGGGCACTTGTGATTATATGTGGATTTTACAACATTATGACAATGACACCTCACATCTGCATTTAATGCGGTACTCCAGTTCACAAATATATGTTATTTAGTAGGTTATGCAACAAAAAAATATTGGTCATAAAGTGATTTGACGTGGAAAATGGAATGTACTGGAGTGAGACTTGAAACTGGGATGATTGCTCATAAGGCAAATACTTTGC
>NC_056732.1:1623254050-1623366550 GCF_019279795.1 Protopterus annectens
TCAATGGTTTTGATGGCAGGGATCTGGCACAAGTTTCATCTTATGCACAGGGAGTGGTGTGGTTTTGCCAGAGGCCTAGGCTGCGCCATGTGGTTGACAGTATGGGTGTGTGTTTGGGGTGTGGGAATGGCATGGCCTGTGCAGGTGTGGTGCATGTGTGTGGAGGTGACCTTTTACTGATTGTGATGTGTGTGCGCGTGCACACGTGTGTGTGTGTGTGTGTGTGTGTGTGTGTGTGTGTGTGTGTGTGTGTGTGTGTGTGTGTGTGTGTGTGGGGGTGTCTGCATGCACACAGACATGCCATGTGGTTGCCCTACAATAATGTTTTTGGACAGCTGTGGCCTGTACATGGCAGAGAGTGCAATTCACCCTCTCTGGCCATGGACATGGGAATAAACACTGACGGGGTATCACGGGCACCACCAGGGACAAGGCCAGGCATAGTACTGCTCCTTGATGGAGACAATTGTCTGCTGGATCTGCATCCCTGTTGGGACTGGCCAGGACCACATGCCGATGGCCTGCCGCTTCTTGGCATGGACGTCACACCATCATCAGTATTGCTGGTGTTACTGCCCATATGGGAGTGTGATGGTGCATGGCCACATGCATGCCCAGCTGATTGTGGTGCTGAGCTACCTCCACGTGGCTGCTGCCTCCCGTCCGCCAAACATTCAAGCACAGATACTCCATGGTGGAGAAGTGCCATGACCTGACCCCACCGTCTATCATCAATCTCATTGCCCTAATGCAGGACCCCAATGAGGTCACAAAAATCATCACTTGCACCAGGGAGATGTTCTTTAACCTGCCTGTGCATTTGTCTGGTGTTACATTCATTACGTACCTGTGTATCCATTACAGACCAAAACATTCACCTGGTTACTGCAGCAGTGGCACTCTTAACATGGGCTGGATGGGTAGCCATTCTTCTCCAAGCACCTCTGCCCACATATTTGGTCCAAGGTAAGTTTGTCTCTCATGTAGAATACAGCCATGAATATGTTGGTGTCCCAAGGAAGATGTATTCTTGCCTGTGGGCAATGCAGGTCTAATCTGGCCTGCAGTACTGCTGGATGCCTGCCATTCATCTGTCATTGTGATTGTACACTTGTGGTGGGAGAGAGCAGTAAAGCTGGCACTGAATGTGTTGCCAAGATTGTGGCTAATATCTGTTGTCTCAGGATTGGTATTAGCATTGTGCAGTAACTCACAGCACTTGTGTTTAATGCTGTGAAGGTTGTTGATGTAACTATCAAAAGCTTTTGTGATTGTCATCAGTGTCTGCTGCATGTCTGCCTTCATAGATTCCATGAGGGATCCCAAGTTGTGTTTGAGGCTAATAAGGGAGTTCAACAGTCATGGAATAAAACCTTTCTCTGAAACAGAGTCCTCCTTCTGTTGTACACTTTAGTAATGGTAGGGGACCATCACATCATCTCCCAGTGTTTGGAGAACAGTGTCTGGGTTCTGTTGGCTCTGGTTAGTAAGCTAACTTCTTCAGAAACAAAGACAAGATATAATCACATCATCAAATACAAGTAGATATATATAAAAAAGTTAACGTACATCATGTGCTTCCAATCAAGGGAAACCCGCCACGTAACTGAAATTTAAATTAAAGGTATACTAATAAAGGTAACCTACAGCCTCAAAGCGTGAAAGAATCAGTTACCTTAAGATCATGCAAATGCTAAAATCTGATGTCAAGCCTAAAATACACAAAAACTAATAAATTCAGATTCAGAATTCATACTGGAGTATGTTTATATAAATAAATGTATAAATATACAAAACATCCATATCTAAAAAGACAACATTAAATAAGTATTAGTTAATAAACTAAACTTGATACAAGCATTAACCCTCACTGAGAAGTTGCATATAAACACATCGTAAATAAAATAAGATAAAATATAATTACTAACTTATACTAAATATCTACAAATTAAGAATATATGCCCTACAAATAAATTAAGAGGAATATGTAGTGTAAATATAATACAAATATATTTAAGTAAATACTATATAACCTCAGCGTTTCAGGCTTTTTAGTTTTAGCACACTGCTAATGGAGCAAGTGTCATTAAGCCCTGGAAAATTATAAGCATTAAGCTTAATCTGCCAGTGTAATTCAAGCTCTTCAAGCCTCAATGGTGCTGGACCCCCTCTTTCATCCAAATTAATATGGTCAATGACTGAGTATCTAAAACTATGGTCTTTAAACTGTTGAACATGCTTAGCTAAAGCATTCACTAATTTTAGTTTACCAATGGCATATTGATGCTCGTATATCCTTTCTCGAAGGCACCGCTCTGTTTTGCCCACATAAAATGCTGGGCATCTCTGGCACTTAGCTAAGTATACCACCATTTTTGTATTACAATTAAACCTACCTTTTAATTTAATGTTAAAGTCATTAACCGTCAAATAGTATATATTATCCACAAATTTACAATATTTACAATCTTGGCATTTAAACATTCCCGTGATTTTGGGAGGGACTAATATTTGCCATTCTAGTAAATTTTTCAAGTTATGACCCTTCCTATAAGTAACCTTTGGTCTATGTGGGCAAAACAGAGTGCTGAGGAGAGATGCAGAGTATATTGGGAAAAAGATGCTAAGGATGAAGCTGCCAGGTAACAGGAAAAGAGGAAGGCCTAAGATAAGGTTTATGGATGTGGTTTGAGAGGACATGCAGGTGGTTGGTGTGACAGAGCAAGATGCAGAGGACAGGAAGAAATGGAAACAGTTGATCTGCTGTGGTGACCCCTAACAGGAGCAGCCGAAAGAAGAAGACAGGTCAATGTTGTAGCATCCTCTACCAGGTGTCAGTATGAGCTGGTCCAGGGCATTGAAAATGATGAATCCCAGGAAGTGTTGGGCCACTGCACTGGTGCTTGGGTACTTTTCCCAGGTTATGGAGTGGTAGTTGAAGTCTCATACTATGTCAGTGTTGCGTTGGACTGTCATAGATGGCAGGGTGTTGAGGAATGTGCATTGACAGTCTAGTTACATAGATGTGGACCCATAGCAGGCTATGGTCTGGATTACACTATTGCCCCAAGGCAGTTGTACCGGACGTATCTCCAATGCATTATGCTGGGATACTAGTCTGGAGGTGTTCCTATCCATAATTAATATGGAGACACCACCTGTGGAGATATGGTGTTTTCCATGTTTGAGGGTTAACAGCTGCAGAATGCATTATAGCTTGATACTGCAGGGATGCTGTCTGCTGCTGTGAACCACCTCTCCATTACAGCAGAAATGTTAATCTCCTCCACTCCAATGAGTGCTTTGAGTGACTGCATCCTGACAGTAAAATGTCTACTGTTTAGCAGCATGACTCTCAGATTGCATACATGTATAGCTGTTATGGTAGTAATTACATTTGGAACACTGCCTAATAAGACATAATAGGGATGGCAAGGCACTTAGCCAGTACCTGGAAACCCAGCGCTGACAGATGTAGGACATCTGTGGCAAGTCAATGAGTTCTGTCAATCATGTCAGCTGAAGGAGAGAGATACTGGATCCCCTGAGAATGACACAAAACACGTAAACCAAAGTTGCAGTCAATCATCTGTTGATAGTACCGCAGCATCATTCTGGGTGAGGACAGTATACTGTTCAGGGCTACTGTCACACCTGCCTGGACCAAATAATCAGAGAGTTCAACCATGTCTCTTGTCATGTAGTTCAGGGAGGTGTGTCCCAGGTCATTTACACCTACATGGATACAGCGTGATATTCATAGTTGTTGTGGAGTGCCATGACTGACTTTGTCATGTGTTGGATGCTGGCATGTGATAGATATTTGGCCTTTACCTGATCCATATTCAACTTAGTGAGTGGGATATGTGTGTGCCTCAGTATTGAGTTATCCATGATCACTGTATTCTGCAAGGTGGTTAGCCTTAGGAGTTTAGGTTGAGGGGCACACTGTGTAGGTTAAATATGTGCCCCTTGGCATGTGCCATGTCGTGGTGTATGAGTGGATGTCTGTCTTGCTGGTTTGTGCTGTTTGGGTAAATGTCCATTGAGCGCCTCTGTGAAGGTGGATGTGTGGCTTTTCACTGTATGTCATGGCTGTCAAAGTGGGTGTCATGGTGAGCTATGTGTTCCACAAGGTGTGGTGTAGGTGTTGATCTTATCCTCTTGACCTGCTAGTGCAGTCTTTGCTGGAGAGTGCATATGTCCACATTGGGTGATATATGGGTATCTCTCACAGGTCTGAGTGTTTGGAGTTTAGAGGGGAGGGTTGTATGTGTACATGAGGCAGTTGCAACAATGCCTCAGAATGGACAAGTGCAGCAGGTTGATGGGTGAAAGCACAGAAAGCTGCCCTTCAATCATGCTGGGAGGGGTGGACATAACTAGTAAGTACTGGAGGTACTTCTGTAATGAACGAGTACTGCTGATGGCTCCCAGGTGTGCCACACTTATTGATACAATAACCTGGTGAAGTGCCAAGCCATAATGCTATTTGAAGTGCAATACAGAAAGAACTAGCATGATATAAGGGTGGAACTGAAGGCAAACTTTCTGCTACCTGTAATACTTTACCTCAGCTATCTAGTTATCAGCAGCTTTGACCATGTGAAAGTTCAGTAAGCTCTGTAGCTCATGCAGTAACTGCGTAACACTATAGTAGACATAACAAGATAGGCAGAATGTTGTCTGGCTTTTACCATTTTTGACTTGTGTACTCCCCTTCACACTTCCCCTCATCACAAACTAGTAGTCCTGTTGATGTCATCCACCTTAGAAGTACCTTTAAACTAAGTGAAAATATATAAGCTCTATAGAGCATCTGATAATTGTGTAACACTATAGTAGAAATAGCTAGATATGCAGGAGTTTTCATCTCTCTACTGGCAACTGTTGGGATGTGTGTGTGTGTGTGTGTGTGTGTGTGTGTGTGTGTGTGTGTGTGTGTGTGTGTGTGTGTGTGAGTGTGTGTGTGTGAGAATCATGTAGTGTGCAGGTTACACCATTTTTTTACCTTGTACTACTCTTTACTCTTTCCCTGATTTCAATTTAGTAGTCCTGTTGATGTCGTCCACCTTAGATGTACCTGTGGACAAGCTGGAAATGTATAAGCTCTGTGGCACATCTGATAACTCCGTAACACTATTGTAGAAATAACTAGACAGACAGGAGTTCTAATCCCAATGCTAGAAACTGTTTGTGTGTGAGGATCATATCTTGTGTGGCTTATACCATTTTGATGTGTGTACCAGACATGGCTGGTGACCACCTCCTGCTGACATTACTTTATATAGTGTGGTAACAGGATCTGACTCACATGCAGCAAGTTAAACCATTGTACAGTCCTCTTTACAGTTGTGTCTGGTCTGTGTGGCTTAACAATGCCCATGTATGTCATATTGTAGCCAAATAGGCAACAGTGAGTGTACTGACACATATGGCAGCATGAGGTATCATATCTGACTGAAACATCATGCTGATATGATGTCTGCCACCCTCACAGGTGGCCAGCTTTGTAGGTGCAATACATGAGTCCAGATGCTTGGTTTTACAAGTGAACTGTTCGTGTTATTAGTCACATTAAAGGCTGGAGGAGGTGTGGACTGACATATTGTGTTCCTAATTTGTATGTAACAGGAACACCTTGCATCTTAACAGGGGTGTGTACACAATTTATATACACTGTATACCACTAATGTGTCACACATGTCCCAACCTTAGGCCATTTGTCCAGCCCATTTTGCTGGCCTCTTTCCAGACATCTTGGCACTGACAAGTTGTGAGGTATGCTACAGGAATGTTGAATGCACATCAGATAGGCCCCAGTGGTGACCACTGTGATGCAATGCAGTTAACCCCACCAGAAGTGAACATGCACATAAAGCAATATAGCTATTACATAAAGCAATATAGCTATTACTAATAGCTGTGTGCATGGTACACTGCATGCCTTTCACATGCCTGGGGTATTGCCAGGCAACAACAAAACAATGTCATACTCACCAGCTTCAGGCTGCTGTCCCATATGCAGACCAGAGGGTCCTAGGTAGTTGTAAGAGGAAGGTATTGTCAGCAGACTCACATGTGGCCTTGGTACAGGATGAATGTTGCATGTCTGCACATTTACAGTACTAATCCCAATAATACACAATGTTCTGTGATGCTGCACCTGCTCATAAGTTCTGCTGTGCAGGCTGGCATCATTTACCCTGTGGACCAGATCATTCCACAAGGTGGTCCTCTCCCCAATATCTTGTGAGCTCCATCCAAATAACAGGGCATAATGTTCAATCACATATTGGGTGATGATGTCAGTTTTCCCAATAGAGAATGCTGGTAGGTGAGCCCCCCTGCATGTTACCTGGAAAACATAAACAGGAAAAAAGTTCACAGGACTTCATACAGTTGTCAAATTGCACATCAACAGTAGACACTACTTGCAAATAATCCAAACTACACAATAACCCTCTAATCTGTCATGACTATAGCAGCTTGCATTACACTCCTGGCCCTGAGCTATCTTATTCCCCCCAGTGTTGGACATTTAATTGCATAATCCTCTATTCTCCATTCATTACTGTGTAGAGGGATGACAGTGGCCATCTTCCATGTGGATGGTGTGTGGATGGTGGCAGGTCTGTGTTTGACTGTGGTGTGTGATGGAGCTGTGAGCACATGCCTGAGTTCATGTAGGAGGCAGACAGTGATGTTATTATGCCCCATGGAGATTTGCTGTTGTTGACATCAGTAGGCAATATGTACATGCGCACCATTGCTGAGGGGAGGAGTGTAGTTGATGTCTATATCTCCTTATACAACTCAGGTAGACAGAGTGGCAATGCTCCCACCTAACCTGTCTGATGCAGGTTGCCTATATCCATGGCATGTGTGTATGAGGTGTGTTTTACCCCCAGTACAGGATGAATTGTGTTGTTGCCTCTGAGACTGACAAAATATGTGGAGACACTGTTGCAATTATCCTTGGTGGAGTGGCTATGTCTGATTTGTAGTCATAGTCAGCCTTACAGGAAGTCACCTGTGAACTTACATGCTTGCTCAAATAGAGGTGGACTTGCTTCCAAGTTGTTGCCTGCACCTATGTGTCCCTGTACAGTCAATATAGCAACCTGTTATGTGGTTTGTGTATTGCTGCTGTCCACTAAAGAGGATTACTCTATCTTGGTGAAGGCTGGTTAGACAATTCAGGTGCTGCTGAGTCCATATAGCTATAGTGGCTATAAAGTGTATACACCAGTGTTACAATGCCTGGTATTTGTGCAATTGAAACATTACACCACAATAACTCATTTCAAAACAATTCCCACCTTTAATGTGACATATAGACTGTACAATTCAATTGAAAACATAACAATCTGGTCTCTGAAAACATATGGAAATAATCATCAGTACAATAAGCCAGTTGAATGAGTGAGCACACCCTTAAACTGATATGTTGTGTATGCACCTCTTGAGATGGTTACAGCATTCATTCATCTTGGATTGAACTCTAACATCATGGCACATCTTCAGTTGGCAATAGCTGTTCACCTTCCTAGAAACACCTTTGTTGGAATTGTACAGGTTAGGGGTCACATTCAAGATCAGAAACATTATGTAATGATGTTCTGTGGTTTCATTGTCATGCAGCACACAAACCTGGCATTCCAACAGGGGTGTGTACACTTGCGATATCCACTGTATATAGGTGTTGATATAGCTGTTAATGGTAGGCATGGACAGAGGGTCATAACAGAGTTGGACACTTCTCCGATTACTACCTGATAATCATGCCTACTCTAGTACCCATATCAGTGTCAGGGCAATGCAATAACCAGTAGCTGTACACATTTATGTCTGTTGTATGCACTGACACTGATATTACACACATGTGCAACTTGCACAACCTATGTACCTGGCTGCTTGAAACCCATGTTATTAGTGTTGTGCCTTCCGGCTGAACATCCGCATACATACATGTGCTCAGAGGATACCTGGTATGCATTTCTCTTCTATGTTAGTATGGCACACTGTATTTACAGTCTTACTGCTCAATCATACTTCTCAATCTGTTATAGCAAGACGTCTGGACAATGGCACACATAAATGGGTGACAAAAAGGACACAGATACTGATACTGTATTAATATAGCTGTACCATACATTAGTAAGTTGATTGCACAGTAGGTTTTGACATAACTGTGATAATCTGGAAGATGTCCAACAATCATAAGTAGGCTATTATGTTACATTGTTATTGCTCACATACTTGCAAATGGTTTGGCTGATGTAACACAGATATATGTGTATGTGACTACAGATATCAATCACAAATGTGCTTATTGTCCAGCAGAACACTATATGGCTGAATGTTATTAATTCAGTGTATCACATGCAGTTCAACACACATGTCTGCAAAAGTACTTTACTAGGCACATGCCCTATATAGGTCTCTTAGATTTACAAGGCAAACATGTATCATACTTATATTCACAGGTAACATATGGATATGGACAACATCCCATTAACTGACCTAGCAGTGGCACGCCACAACTGTTTGACAGACACACCAGCGGTTGTCATATGTGAGCTGTCCTTTCCCATGGTGACAGGCTCCTGAGATGTGATCCAACCTTGCAACCTTTTAAAGCACCACATCTGGACAAAGCGTAAAATGATGGGGGTATAAATAGGCCTAGACTTTAAATATTCCTGTTACAAACTTTGGAAGTTTGTAGAATAATACATTTTGCATTACCGTAAATATTCTTAAGGATATGGAGTCATAAACTCATGTGTTTATCATTACTTGATGACTTCAAGCCTCAGCTATTTGAATAGGTGGCAGCATGGCTTTTGTAGGTGATGCTCATGACCAGGTGATGGCCTGGTGTTCCCCACTTGCTGATTGCATGCAGAGCAGCTGTGTAATTCTTCCAATAGCCAATGTCATGGCAACACACTCCTATAACTGAGTACTCAATGTGGATGTTGGCCCATTCCCTTGCCTGTGAGGAAGACATCCTGGAGGTATGTGAGATAATACTCCTTATAGCAGGACTTGTGGAGACAAGCCAAATGAATGGTGGAGAAGGTTTAAGACTTAGGGGCAGAATGCGAGTATGCTGTTATATGTTTGGAATACTGCTAGTTTAAAAGGGTTTGTCTGAACATGCTAGAGCTGCATGGGTTTCAGTCTGACAAAGTTCTGTCTCTGCATAGCTCTCAACTGTAGGGCTATCTAAATAATGGCCACAGGTTAGTCTGTTATGTTTAGTTTGTTCTCCAGACAGATGTTGTCCTTGGGAAATCGGTAGCATATTCTGGTGATTGCAATCTGTAAATGCTAACATCCATTTGTTTTTCTGACTTTATATCCCTCAGAAAAGATATCTTAGAAAAAACCTGTAACACCAGCAACTTTCTCAGTGTAAAACAGCAATATTTCAAGTATGGCATATGTATTTGGGCCTCTGTCCACCGATTATGTCAGGCTTTGTCCAGATGTCATACAGTAGGAGGTTGATAGGTATAATGGTCTATCATTATTTAGTGCTGTCATTCCAGCTGCAGGGAAAGGTTGGAAAACATGTTGGACTCTGTACATTCAAGAGGTTGTGTATGGAGAATGGTCTTAGATGCCCTTGCAACATATGTTATGTGGGGGAGAGTAATACGTGTTTTAAAACTAGGCTGTTAGAATATATGAGACATATTACTGATAAGAAAGAAGATAGTTCTATAGCTATACATTTGAATAAATCTCACCATGGGGACAGTAGTGGGTTCCAAGGTACTGTTTTGGAATATGTCTGTCAGCACATGTCCAAACCAACGTAATCTTGCCTCTCTGGCTTTGTCTCCAAACCTTCCAACCTGGGCTGACCCTCTAATATACTTATTCCTAATCCTGTCCATCCTCATCACATCCAGTGCAAATCTTAACATCTTTAACTCTGCCACGTCAAGCTCTGACTCCTGCCTTTTTGTCAATGCCACTGTCTCCAACCCATATAACATAGCTGGTCTCACTACCCTCTTGTAGACCTTCCCTTTCACTCTTACTGGTACTCGTCTGTCACAAATTACTCCTGACACTTTTCTCCACCCACTCCATCCTACCTGTACTCTCTTCTTCACCTTTCTTCCACACTCACCATTACTCTGAAATGTTGATCCCAAATACTTAAACTCATTCACCTTCGCCACCTCTACTCCCTGCATCCTCACCATTCCTCTATCCTCCCTCTCATCCACACACATATATTCTGTCTTACCTGTATTGACTACTTAAATATGTGACTGTTGCTCATCCACAGTTGTCAATCCCTACCTGGTGAGATCCACACAGGCTGTAATCAACATGGAACTCAACATGTCATCCACCCCCCACAAAGGTAACCACCTTGCAAAACCTCACCAAAGCTGACTTTACAGCCATAAAAACAGGGGTGGATGACTTCACTGCACCCATGGCAATGGGAAATAGCTTCATGACTGTCTGTTCCTCAGTTTGAAGAAACATTCATAATAGGACAATTGTTATGTACAGACTCAATGTACTAATATTAAATGTGATACTTTATCCCTTAGAGTGTTAAATGAGGAGTGTAATTGGAGGCTGTGTATTTAAATGCGTAATTAAGTGTTAATTGCTTCTTGTGATTAAGTCAAGTATTTCCTGTAATCTTTTACTCCTTGAAGGCTTTGGCCAAGACATCAGAGTATAATAAACATGTGTGAATTACTGGCTGGCTCTATTTTTCTTTGCTATGTTCAGTCATTTTAGTTATTTTGCTAAGAGGTTGTTGTATGTCTGGCCATTGTATATGGCCTATCATGATTTCATAGCAATGTACTGTTCACTTATTTATTTGGACTGTGGGGGGGAGATGTGAGTGTCACGGGTCCTTTTGTATCCAACTGTGCATGCTGCCCCAGGTATGGGTGGTCTATCAGCAGCATATGTTTGTATGGGCATTTTGAGACATGTAGTAGCTCAGAGCAAATCTTGGTACTGCCATGGAGATTCTTTATATAACTGTATGAGGCCTTGTGGTTGTTTTTACTATGTGCTCCAATTCTGTTTTCACACCTAACTTTGTAGTATTTGATGAGGGATCTCGACTTTTAATTGAGGCTGATAAGGGTTTTTTTCCAGTCTTGGCACTTCACCTTATTCCGTACCAGTTCACTCATTCTGTTGTACAGTTTCTTTATGGGAGGGAACCACCAGATTGGCTTCTTTTTTTGGAGGTGAGGGTCTTGGTACTATTGGGTAGGCAGTATCCATGCATTTGTGTACATGTTCATAGTCCACTGTTGTTTGATTCAGCATTCATGCACCTAGTCTCCATTTGCATGGCTGCCATGAGGTTAGCCAACCTCTGTTTTTAGGAGGTCATTGTTAGCTTTGGAAAGGCTTTTTAATAGTGGTTACCTGTGCAGGGGGGGACTGTGAATTTCCAAAGGTGATTACTTTGTGGTCAGATATAACAAGAGAGGACTACAAACAACGCCACTTGAAAAAACAAGTAAAGTACTCCAATGCAGTTCCAGTGAAAGCGCTAAGTGGTTGTTATTTATGTTTTATACACGTTATCAATAAAGAAGACCTGGGATATTAATTCACTTCTGCTCATTTTTTGCTGGTTCTCTTGACTGGCTACACCTTGGAACTGCATTGGAGTACTTTACTTGTTATAACAAGGGAGGAGTTAACTATTGATGTAAAGCAACAGTCACCCATGTTAGTAAGGACCAGGTCGATGTGATGGGCAAGTGCATCGGTACATGAGTAGCTTTCCCAGTTAATGGTGGGGTAGTTGATGTCAACCAGCATTAGTGTTATATTGGACACTAATATTCCTCAGGGTGATTAAGGACATGTAGTATGAGTTTTGGGACATGTTTAGTGACCTATAGCAGGCTACAACCTGAATCACTGTCATACTCAATATTAGCTACACCTGCAGGATCTGTGATGCATAATGTGTGCATCCTATATTAACAAACCTTTTCCCTAATGTTGAATGACTCTGCTGAATGATATGTTTGAGAAAATATCAGACATATCTACAGCTCAGATGGCTTAGTGGTAAATTGCTATGGTGTGCAGGGTCATGGGTACAGTTCTTGCAAGGGCTGATTATTTTCTTGCTGGGAAGAACAAGGATTGTTGGATACAGAGTGATTAAGGCACTTTTAAGCAGTTGTAAGTGGGTTTGTGTGGGTTTGCGCAGTGGTAAACAGTGCTAACTTCCGATTAACTATGCTGACAATTAGCCTTAAAAGTGCTTAATCTGTGTAGGTATTGCTTAGCACCATGCAAACAGTCTTAGTCCCACTTCTACTGCTTATTTCCACATACCCCCTTTGCTAATTTTTTTAATAGAAAAGAATAAAGGGGTGCTGGAACAGTGGTGAAAAAGGGGCACAAAGAAGGAAAAACAATATGAAAGATAGCTAGGTATGTGCAGGATGGGTGTAGGGAAGGTCCATAGCTGTCCATTTCTTCTATAGCAACAGCTGTACATATATACTGAATTTGGAGGTACATTGGACACTCAAACCCTTGAGGGAGGCGTGAGGACAACAATAATGTGCTATGAAGCCAATTAGACCAGATTACGTGCCCAGTGGACACTTGTACGAAATGGACAGCTATGTATGGGGCGACATTTCTTTTGGGAACAGACTGCCTTTTTTTTTAAGGTGAGAGTGGGATGTTGGGGAAGGGTAGTAGGTATGTTTGGGGAGGTAGATTGAGTAGGAAGACAGACAAGACTGCATACAGGGGTGGTATATGACACATGTGGGGGGTAAACACCTTGGACAGGGAGGGGTGTTTGGTAATCGGAAACCCACAAGCCTCCAAATGGATACATTGGGACTGAGATCCCCACTCATGGGCAGTCACCACTTCACCTTCATGGCCCCAAAGGTGGCTGTGCTGGAGGCTGAGCAGGAGGGGGAATCTGATCTTCTAAATACACCATGCGGCCCTCAAGCTGGCATAGCAGACCTCCCAATTCTTTGCAGAGCTCGCTACACACCAGACCCCGGACCTGTCTTTGGGTGCATCTGCGCCTGTGACTGTGTGGGGATGAGCCCCATCCCCTGAGGCAGTTCCACCCAAAGGTGGTGCAGGACCAGCAGACGAGGAGATCCTGGGGTGGGTCCCAGATGTGCTGGGGCCCGGTGCCATGGCCAGATGAAGTGGGAGAGGTGAATCCGTTGGGATCGGCCTTCCCAGACATGCTATGTTATTGCAGTTTTAGAATATATGTTGGTTAGTAATGGTAAACACATTCCGGATTAGTTATAACTGCATGCATGAGTGTTCCCATTAACCAAAAACAATCTATTTGGAACATTTGCATAGCAAACAGAACACATGCCTATATGGAACCACAGTGGGCATTCAGGTTACATTGATAGCAACAGGCCACCCATGATAGTATTTGAACAGGGAACATTAATTGGAATACATTTCAACATTTGTAGAACAATAGGACACATGTCCCAATGGTAGGTTTGGGTGGAAAACATACCCATTCATTTATGTGTTTAGATTATTGGTGAAGATAAGGTGGCAGAGAGAGAGAGAGAGATGTCACTTAAAAAATGATTCTTGCAGTGATCACAGCTTTAATGATCGTTGGGCTAATCATTACTCTACAGGTATTATTTTAGCAACCTATGGCCTTGGGTTGTACAGTGGTATGTTTGTACACAGTGTATAATTACAGCCTTTTTATAGCTACTTTATACCTTCTCTTACCTGGAAGACCTGTGGAGGGAATTTCTGTTAACACTACCTGACTGTTTCTACCCATATTCACATAGTCAGGGTTACATACGTGCACTCATATTGTGTGTGAGTGTGTGTGTGTGTGTGTGTGTGTGTGTGTGTGTGTGTGTGTGTGTGTGTGTGTGTGTGTGTGTGTGTGTGTGTGTGTGTGTGTGTGTGTGTGTGTGTGTGTGTGTGTGCGCGCGTGTGTGTGTGTATGAGTGTGTGTGCTGCTGCCATATTCTGCCTTGATTTCTATCAGTCACCCTGGTTGTTGGCAGCAGGGACCAGTAGCTGTGATAGCATAACTCTTTTGAACATTTCTTGGGGGAGACCACTTGGTGTATGTAGTTATCTTGCTGTCATTTGCAGCCTTGGGGTTGGACAGTGGGTGTTGGACACAGTAAAACTACAGCCTTCTTATAGCTATGTTATACCTTCTCTTACCTGGAAGACCTGTGGAGAAAACTTTTGTTAACACTACCTGACTGTTTCTACCCATATTCACATAGTCAGGGTTACATATGTGCACTCATAGTGTGTGTGTGTGTGTGTGTGTGTGTGTGTGTGTGTGTGTGTGTGTGTGTGTGTGTGTGTGTGTGTGTGTGTGTGTGTGTGTGTGCGTGTGTGTGTGTGTGGGGGTGTGGGTGTGTGTGTGTGCTACTGCCATACTCTGTCTTGATTTTGATCAGTCACCCTGGTCTTTGGCAGCAGGGACCAGTAGCTGTGACAGCATGACACCTTTGAATATTTCTTGTGGGAGACCACTTGGTGTATGTACTTATCTTGCTGTCATTTGCAGCCTTGGGGTTGGATTGTGGGTGCTGGAAACAGTATAACTACAGCCTTCTTATAGCTACTTTATACCTTCTCTCACCTGGAAGACATGTGGAGGAAATTTCTGTTAACACTACCTGACTGTTTCTATATGTATTCACAAAATCCTAGGTGAAATTATGCTTAGAGCTTACTATCACTCCCAGGATTCAAACCGTGGCTGTTTCTGCTAACAATACAACAAGTTTGTGTTTCATCAGAACAAGATATTGAGAAACTGCCTTCCTTGAATGTTTTCTGTCTAATTATCTCTTGGTTGTACAATATGACCTTGTAATTATAACATTCTTAGTATACCTTTTGACATAGCACAGTATGGAAAACAGTGGTTAACACAAGATTACTATTCAGATATTAGATCTTGGTACATGAAACATTTCATATCAGTTAATCTCATATCTTACAGAAGCACTAACTTTGTCAGATGAGACTTGATTGTTTAATGCTTTCAGAACTATGGTTGCTGTGCATAACCTGTACACATTTCAATTCATACAATACCAGAATAAACACAACTAGTCCAGAATTTTGAATTTTATTGACAGGCAGTTACAGTTTTATTTCTGTATAACCTATATGAGATTATTACTGTAATATGGTCTGGTTTATTCAGTATAAAACCATACCCATTTTTAAGACTGCAAGGTGAAATTATACTCCTTTATATTTATTTGGTATGAATACCACAAGCTAGACTATTACTCACCAGCCTCGTGATGCAGCCTTTGCAACCTGCTTACATGGGTTTCCTGGTTTGCAACCCACTCTGCTGGAGCTGTAAAAAAGATAGAGAAACATTTATGCATACCTATCCATCACATACACAGGCTGGACTTTGGTAAACAGTTATTGATATGAATACTTACACAGGCCTGGGACATCATGCCTCTGCCATGCTTCTTGGACCCACTGGTCCAAGAGCTCCCTCCCCCCTTCAAGTTGGCATAGTGGTGCCGGACCTGCTCACCAGTCCAAGGGATGCCAGTAGCACTGGTGAAATCATGGGTGAGACTTTTCCCAGACCTCTGCTTTGTATTGGGAGCCCTGGTACTGGTCCTGCAGCAGTTTCACATCATCATTTTAACAAGGAGTCCTACCATGACCTTGGACTTCTGTATGCCCCAGCGCTGCACCCAAAAGCGTATACCCCCTCCCACACCAGCCATACTGCCTACAGTGGGGAGCTACAATCGATTATGAGCTGTATTCCCACCTGTGAGGTTTAAATACAGCCGATTTCCTGCCCTTTGCCATGATTGGATGGTTTTGAATATGCTGAGCTAAGCTAAGCTACAGGCAAACCTGCTTAGCTAAGGTTGGCAGTGCTTAAAGGGGCAGGTTCAGCACTGCTTATCAATGGGCAAATCTACTTAGCTGGGCTATTCCTTGCTTAGCATTCATATTTAAGCAATGCTTACATCCGGTAAGCATAGCTGTGCAATGCTTAGCATTGCTGAAGTTTTATTTTAGAGACTATCAGCTTTATGGGATTGATTCATCATTCCTTACATATTATAATTTTGTTTACTTTCCCTGACATCCCCCTATGTGCTTTCATTACAGTTATTTTTTGTGTTACTATACTGTATGGGACACTTGTATTTATATGGGGGTTTCACATCTTTTCTGGACTGACATCTCATTTTGGATCTGCTACACTACCCTGGGTGACAAATATTATTTACTACCACATTTATTACAACATATGACATTTACAACTGCTTTCACATATAAAAGTAAAAATTACTTAATTGGGGCTTAAACTGTGAATGTCTGCATGCAAAGCAACAGCTCTGACTGCTGCACTATTTCATATTACTTGGTTAGTTAATATATTCCTATTTAACTACTTCAGATATTTAAACTATGCTAAGCACAGATGCAGAAAGCACACATATGGTCAGCTATGCTTAAACTTTATTGCTGCCAGGAAAAAACATAAAATAATTATTAAATATGTGTTTTAATTTTGTTCAATGTGGGGGGGGGGGCTGTGCTTATGTTTCATCACACTTACAACATTGATGGGCAAAGCCTTAGATGATGTGTGGGGAAGTAGGGCCAGGATTTAAATATTGCTTTCACAAACCTTGACAGTTGACAGTATAATAGGCTTTGCATTACCGTGACTTTTATAGAAGGTATGCAGTCATACCTCTCAACCTCTTACAGCACACAGTCAGTACAAAGCCTTACATAATGTGGGGACAGATAGGGCCAGGTTTACAATATTGCTCTTACAAACTTAGAAAGTTGACAGTATGGTAGCTTTTGAATTAGTGCGACTTTTATTCTGTGTCTGTGGCATATATCTGGGCATTCTGATAGTATCTGTACATGTAGAGGTATGCCGCGGACACTTATAGTGTCCGCGGACATCCTCTTTGTGCAGGGGGTGTGTATATTTTCAGAGCACTGCCCTCTGACACACCCTCTGCATACTCACACACACACACACACACACACACACACAAACACATATACCCCTGTCCATATTAGAACACAGCAGCACGCATTCGTGCATATGCATGATGCGCTGCCGTGCTGCATGGGAACGAACCATTCCATGCAAGAATTAACTATTCTTGCATGGAAGTTTGTTGAATTCTGGGGTATTTCTTATTAAATCAATAAGTTTTCCCAAGGTATTATATCTAATACAAAGTTTTTCACTGCCACCTCCCAAAAATATCATTCAAAGATATAATAAATTAATATTAAACTTTCTGTGGTTCCCCAACAAACCCTGAATTGCTTTGAATAAACACTTACCAACTTGGGAAGACTGTGGAATCAATTTATTAGACATTGGGACATATATTTTATCTTCTGTTGTCAAGAACATAACTTTATGGCTAAATACCTTTTACTTACCTATGTGGAAGCAAATACATTAATAGATTTATATAGAACTTAATCACAATCATATACAAGATCATCTATCCATCATACCAGCACCCCTTGTTTGGTTGTTAAAAGATTATTTAGTAGGAAAGAATAAAGATAGCACACTGTCATCAAACTATATAAACTTTACATTAACAACATTTAAAAAATACATAAATAAAATTCCAAATATTAATTCCTGTTTTTTCCTGATTTTTCCCATAGCTTTTACACCTACTGTCTTTGATACTTCTCAAATTCATAAAATGAACATACTCAAGGAAGAATCATTATGTTTTTGGCATCAATTAATAGAACTAGGAAAAGTATTAACTAATGAACAAGTAATCAATAAATCTAATATAAACGGTGATCTATGGTTGCTCCTTCAAAACCTGAGACAATATCTTACAAATAAAATAGAACAAATCTAAGTATCAGTCAGACATGCGGTTCCAAAATTAATTGAATATTTATTATAATCACAACACAACACAACCTTACAAAGGTGGTGGTTACCTATCCAACACTTACAAAATTATAAAACAGACAAAAGCATATCAAGTAAAATCTTACTTGGATTATTACACATCAATAAATAACCACCTTCCAGCTGATGAAAAAAAAAGATTATCTTAAAATCCTCAAAACATTGTCACTTTATTCGCAATTATTCACCTGGAGATAGTTATATAGAAGCTTTTATACACCACATAAATTAGCTATAATGTTTGCTAGTGAGGATCAATGTTGGAGATATCAGACTAAAACAAGAGCTGACTGGCAGCATGTTTTCTATGAATGCAAGGGTCTCACTATGTATTGGAATAATATTAACATTTTTTTTTCCAGATTGTTTTTAATGATAAATATCAATTAACTAAATCAATGATTTTATTAAACTCTCCCATTTCTGACTGTGTTCCAAAAAAAGATTTTAAAATCGTATGGTCATTACTGGTGGTAGCACGTAGAAACATTACCACTCACAGGAAAATATGGCCTCTCCTATGTTCAAGGAATTTAAAAACTTAGCCTTAACAGTGGGACATATGGAAATATCAACTATGAAGAATAGAACTAACAGACCTACAACATATTGCAACTCTTGGATGAAAATACTGGAAACACTTGAGAAAATGGACAAAGACATATGATTTTATGTTTCAATCTTGACACAGGTTCAAGCTTATTTTTATCTGTATAGACAGCAATGTATATAGTTATATAATGTTTCGAAGTTATTGAGTTTTAAGATTGTATATATGTTATCTATTATTTTTTCATGTAATGTTTGTAAAATATGGTATATTAAAATAAAACAAAATTAAGAAAAAATATTAGAGACATCCATAATTTTAACGTATTTCATAATCAAGATCCAAAATTATTATTTTTTTATTATACTTGTTTGTTGCTCTTCTGAGTTCTTTTTAATGAATGATATTTGTTATTGAAAAAGGAATCAGAGAATATTTTATGTTTGAAAAAATGCAACCCAAGGGTATGAATAATTAGTTTATTATAAAGTATTTATTTTAATTAATTATTTATTGGGTTATTGATAAGTAGATTTTATATTTATATTTATTTTATAGTTGAGACGTTTGTTTATTTTAGCTCAATTAAGTCAAATTTTACTAATTAGCTATGGCTTATATAAAGTGTAATTCGAATTGATGTTATTGAAACCTTTGAAAATAGTGAGCTGAAGTGCTAGTTTGTCTTGTTTTAACAGATGAATTTAAGAATTGAGTTTTATTGAGAAAACATGAATTTAAGACAACACCAAGAGTATTGTGTTAAATACTGTCATGAGTACCTGAAATGCATCTGCCAGAGCTTTTTTCCCATGGCCTCCACTGAAAATGGGCATTGCCCAGTTAGACTTTCCCTGTCAAGAAAGAAAGATACATAAATAAACAAACAAATAAAACTGAGGGTTCCAGATATGCTGTACAGTTCCACTCATGCTGATCTATGCCCAGCTGTAAAACTCCTCAGCAGCCGAATGGAAAGGATGAATATGAGTTATCATCTAGGGTTGCATTGTGTTGTTAGCAGCTTGCCATAAATGCAGCAAGAAGCTTCATACAGTCAAATCACCGCACAAGTGCTTCAGAGCTCCAATCATAACCACAAATGAAGCATCAGCATTCATTTGTAAAGCCACGATACCCTTGGGGCTTCATAAATGAATTACCTTGCAGCCAGGACATCTACATACTTCCTCCCACCCTATTTAAGGTTCTTCATTCTAGTCCTTCTTCTGTAACAGGCATAATACTGACACTGCACATTTACAGTCATAAATACCCCCCTCATTGTTAAAGATCAGTTGTTATTCCATTATGGTTTTTCTTTATCTCTGTTTGCAGTTTTATACAGCAGGTCACAAAATCTTATTATGTTACATATCAGATTAATAGTGAGGTTTTATATTCTGTCATACACTGGTTTTCCTCCAACCTTTTTAGATATACCCAGAAAGATAGGAGTAAATACTATCTATGACAGCACCTGAAACTTCACAAAAAAATCCAGATAACATAATAAGATTTTGTGGGCCAGTATATCAAATTTTGAACAGAGATGAAGAAGAGCCAGGATGGAATAACAACTGACCTTTGGCCACAGGTATAAAGTTTGGGTGCTTTATTGTTTTTCCATATACATGCTTCTGTTGAGAGAACTTACTTGTAGAGAAGCCTTTATCTATGTCAATGATACCCAGCTTTGCCTTTCTGTCCTTAGAACAATTTGTCTCGTAGTCTAGTATAGATTTACTGGTCAGTGACTTGGAATGTATCCAAAATCTGATGAGCTATAATCAACTAAGACTCCATGCCTCAAAAATAGTGCCCATGGCTATTCACATCACACCATCAAAGTTGACAGTCTCAAGCACCAACATTACTCCTGCTGATCATACTCTGGATTTTACTGAAAAGGTAAGGAATTTTAGAATTGTCAATGACCACAGATTAACACTTGGTGACCATTCTGTTCCCCATTCATTTGTTTCCATCTTCAAAACTGTTTGAACAACATGCATCTGCTCCCTTCTTGAGCCCTTTGAGTGGAAGTGCATGTCTTGGATTCATTTTGCTGAAGTTGTTGTAACTTCCTTAGGTCAGGTTTCCTGCCACTGCGTTGCAGCCTGTGTAGAATTCTACATCCTGATTATTTACATGTCATTGTCTCATAGGTTCATCATCTCATAGGTTCATACTATGCAATGAACCAGAATGGTCATTAGGAGCCAGCCGCTGCAGTTTACTTACTATGCATAACTATAAGGGATTGAAATGCCTGATCCATGGTGAATTTCCTGTTAGACCTCCAATTACCATATTAATTTTAAAGAGAGCAAAGGAGTTTATTTGCTTACTGTAGAGTGAGAGGTAGGCATCCTTTAGGAAAGATGTCTTTCTTGATAACAGGTTCTGATAATAGTATGGTGTACAGCTAGATCCCTAAATTAGGTATCTGAGGTGTTTGCAGCTTTATGAACATGTATAAGGATAAGCAGCTCAGGATTATTTGCCACCTTATAGGCGAGGCAGGGATTGCTACAGAAAAGTCAATAATAAACAGACGACCAGAATGACAGAACACTTATATTCAACACATACCTGAGCTTTTGTTTTTCTTGGGGAGTGTACAAAATTTTAATTTTTTTTCTAAATGTACATAACAGATGCATACCAAATGCTCATTATATTCAATTTTAGGTTAAATAAGGGGGTAGCGTTGGCAGGCAATAACTTGCTTGGACTTGCAGTGTATTATTTTAGAAATTAAATGGGATAAATAAAATAATTTTAACTACAGTTGATACATGATAGTCAAAGGACAGTTCATTGCTTATGAATATGCCAAAGGGTTGGGGGGGGTGGCATAATGGTTAAGGTCTTTATTTCACAGACATAAGGCATAGGGTTGATTCTGACCTCAGGACATTGGTTAGGCCCAAAATAAATCTTCAGGACAGTTAGCCTAGTATTCAGTTATAAACCTACACCTAGGTCTTTAAAGACAGTATCAAATTTAAACCAGTGTTGCTTGTGTCAGTTTCAGGGATGTCCTTTCACTTTAGTCTCTACGGTCCAGGCACCATGAACTTGTATAGGCAAGGCTCTCTTGGAAGGTATTGATGCTATTTCAAATGTTTATGATAGTTTCAAGTTTATAACATTGACAAACTTAGTCAACCAGAGAGACACTTGACACCATCCCTGATGTCAGCAAAGTATAAGCCAAAGATTTAGATTCTCAGAACAGCCTCCTAGTGGATGCCACTGGTGATTGGCCATCTACACTGATGGAATGGGTGCAATCTGTTAACCAGTTTGCTATCTAATAAGTTAAGTAGGAATTAATATTTAGCTCTGCCACCTTCTCAGTGATTCCAGAATGTGGAATAATGTCAAAGGCTTTAGCCAAGTCTAGGTAGGTGGTGTGCACTGATTTGCCTTCAACTAGCACCTCTGAGACTTTTTTTCAAGGAAGCCATCCATATTAATTTAACAGATTCTACCTTTGACAAAGACAACCTAATTTAGTTATATGGCTTATAAGCTGCCAAATTTATGAATTACATGATGATACATTCTATTACCTTACATATGAGGTTGTTGAGTTTAATTGGACTATGTTGTGAGGTTCAGTGGTTGGGTCACCCATGTGGAAGGGGACCACCACAGCTGTTCTCCATGTTTCAGAAACATAACCAGTAGAAAGGATCAGGTTAAGTAGGTCAATAAGGGAGTTAGTGAGACAGTGTTTCATAACAGCAAGAAAATGGCATGGTATTTTGCCTGGACGCATGGAGCTTATGTTCTTTATTTTAGACAGGGCATTTAATGCTCATTGTTTGGTAATAAAGGGGATGATGGCTGGATGGTGTGGTGTAGAAAACATGAAGGGAACAGGGAATGAGTTAAATTTGTCTGCAAGAGTTTAACTATAACCTCAGGGTCTAAATGGGTGGTGCCCTCTGATATCAACTCAATGCAGTGTGCAAAGTGTTGTTTCCGAGTTTCTTGACATAATTGAAGGAATGCTGGTGATTATCTTTGGAGGTGGTTAGTGGCTCTCATATTTGGCTTTGCTTGTTATGATTTGTTTACTTATTTCTTCATTTACTCTTTTGAGGATGTTTTTAGAATCAAAGGATATGAGTAAATTGTTAAAGCTACAATTTTTTTCTGACGTTGTAGGGTTTTTTAGTGTTGGTGTTCTGTCAAAGGAGTTTGTTTCTGAACTTAGCACTGTATTTGTGATTAATGGGGACTGTGCCTCAATACATGAGCTTAAGCAGAAGTAAAAACTACAGCTTTACTCCATCGCATATCGCCTACTCAGGGGGATCTCTGCCTAACATACAAAGCTATGTCAAACCCTGAGCTGTTGGACATGCTCCACTTAAAGAAATCCCAATCCCTCTGAGCTACACGCTCTAGGGACCTAAACCGTGTCACCACAATAAACAGAACATGCTGGAGGGACAGATTCCTGTCCCAGAGACTTCCCATACTCTGGAACAGACTACCTATCTATGTCAAACAGAGCTCCTCATTAGCACTCTTCAAGAAAAATCTTGATGATTGGATGGGAAATGGGAAATTCACCCTGGGGATCACTTCTGTGGCTCTGCTCAACAGGGGCACAGGAAAATGATTTTCTTGGGTGGCGAAAGCCAAGGTACATTTTTTTGGCTAGGCTTGTATGGGCCCTAGGGCCAATAGCCTAGTACCTACCTATGAACCTATGAACCTATGAACTCAGTATTACACAACTCCCCCCATTAATATTCAAAAACGTGCACACTGATTGGTCAGCGTTTACGTTGTAAATCAGAGTTATAGTAATGGAAAAAGGTCCGGTCGCCCGGACTTTTTCCATTACTATAACTCTTTTTTCTCACTGTTTCGCTATGTTAAACTCGTTTAACATAGCAAGACAGCTTTAAAAAAAGCAACAGAGATTCTCCGTTGCTTTTTTAAAGCTGTCTCGCTATGTTAAACTCCTTTAACATAGTGAGACAGTTTGTAAAAAGCAACGGAGATCTTGCTTTCTCCGTTGCTTTTTTTCAAAACTGTCTCACTATGTTAAATGGGTTTAACATACCGAGACAGCTTTAAAAAAAGCAACGGAGATTCTCCGTTGCTTTTTTTTATGCTGTCTCGCTATGTTAAACCCATTTAACATAGCAAAACAGTTTGTAAAAAGCAACGGAGATCTTGCTTTCTCCGTTGCTTTTTTCAAAACTGTCTCGCTATGTTAAATGGGTTTAACATACTGAGACAGCTTTAAAAAAAGCAACGGAGATTTTCCATTGCTTTTTTTAAAGCTGTCTCGCTATGTTAAACCCACTTAACATAGCAAAAACAGTTTGTAAAAAGCAATGGAGATCTTGCTTTCTCCGTTGCTTTTCCCCACAGCTCTGATGTACTGTGTAGGCATACGCATGCGCAGTACATCAGAACTGCCGCAGAATACCAGACAGCTGCGGAAGGGCAGCAAGGAGGCATTATACAATGCCATTATTTAAGAAAAGGAATTTTTTTTTTCTTAAATAATGTCATTGCATAATAGCAATAACCCACTTTTGGGTGTGGATAATGCTGGATTTACCCACGGTTGGCTTTGTTTAGCCACTCGGGCTTTGCCCTCGTGACCAAACCACGCCAACCGTGGGTGAATCCAGCATTACCTACACCCAGGCGTGGGTTATTGCTATAGTAAATGCAGCCATTTTAGCTATAGGGTCTTCATGTGATGGGGAGCCTTTACATGAAATTTACCTTGGAGAAGCTGCTGAAGAACAGTGGGATTCCAAAACACCTTTGGCTAGGACCTTTATTTGTTTACTATTTGATGACCAGATGAGTGTGTTTGTGCAAGGACTCTTTTCAGCCATGTCCTGGATACACAGACAAAACAAAGATAGTGCACACGGTATAATTATGTACAAGAAAATAATGTACTAAGAATTATGTACAATAAAACAATATACACAGAATTAATTATTTACAATGTTCAAGCAAAAGCAAACAAGACATACATTAGTTCAAAGACATACAAGAAAGGTAAAATGCATAGATTCACATATGCACATTATAACTCCAAAGGCAAAAACTGATATACATTTGTATGAGATCATAAAGATTCAGATATGTACATTAATAATACAAAGGCAAAAATGATATGCACTTGTAGGAGAGCAAAAATTATATATATTCTAATGAAAGAAGAGAAGATACTTTAGTATAAGTGCCATGATCCATATGCCTGCAATGGAATAGATAAGACTAACCAATAAGATAAAGTTTTTAGGGTTAAAGGAAATGTGGATAGATAAAACTGGGAACAGATACATTAGTCATATCCTATTGAAAGCTTAGGTTGTCGAACACCGAAATGTCGACATCTAAACGTCAAAGTCTAATAAATGCGGCAGGGTATTTGCCCTTTTCCCTGATATAGAGTGATCTTGGAGTTGGTATATTTACTCAAGGGGGGTGTGGGTGGCACAGCCCCCCACTTGATTAGGGTTTTAGAGATTGTTTTTTTTTGTTGTTGGCCATGCAAATTTTTTCCCTGGGAAAAAATGTGCGTAATTGGCCTGTCGCATTTATTAGTAGTCGACGCTTAGGTGTCGACGTTTCGGTGTTCAACAACCTAAGAGTTTGAATATCTAATATAGCCCCTCCTATTGAATGTGTTCCTAATATATTATTAAGAATTAAACACACATTCACTATGAATAGATTATTAGTGAAAGATACAAAGCAGAAGTTGAAGAGGTAGGCTGAATCTATAAAGGCAGACCAAATGATTTGGTATATCTCTTATCCATTGTTCCTAAAACACTTGCATTCTGCTTTATTAAGAGGGTATTCAGAGAGTGCTAGTTTAAATCCTAAGAGAAAAGTCTTAGATTTCACCTTAGGCAGTTTATTCCAAAGATCAATGCTCAGACTGGAAAAAAAGGCTTGTTTGCCAATAACAGTTTTAAATGGGGGGTATGGGTGGATTGATTAGGGTAAGACTGTTTTATTTAGCATTTCTTATGGAGTACACTTGTTAGGTTACAGTGGTGTGGGGGGATTTGTAAGTATAATGAATCTAAAGATTTTGTTTTCTGTTATTTGCAGTCTTTGGGAATCATATACTGAGTTGAAAGCAGGCAGTGGAATACCATTGTTCAGTTTGGAAAGGAGAACATTTATGCCAAGGGCAGACTGGGTGTTTGAGGTAAGCAGATAAGAAATTTCATGGCAAAGTTTAATCTAAGGAAATACTTTTGATACTGTAGTACTAGCATGTATTAAAAAAGAAAGCGTTGAATCTAGACTGAGGGCAAGATATTTATATTCTGAGATTTGCGGGATGATATTGCTATAGTTATCTTGAGTGATAATATTTGGCAGATAGAAAGCTTGTGGTTAGAGACAAAAAGCTTAACACTGTTTGTTTCTTATTTTTTTTTGGGGGGGGGTTGATGAAGAGGTTGTTAGTTTCTAACCATTATCCCAGCTCATATAGAGAATACTATGCACAGTGCTCAGATTTGTGAGAACCAGATCTAGAACATTTGAGCCCTAAGCTGCTTGTCTGAGTAGAGCTGCACCACCCTGCACATTGAATTGAACATTGTTTCTGTTTTGGACTACCTGTGATACTTCTACCACCAAGGAAGGGACTGCTTGAACCATTTAAGTGCACTTTAATCTGATTTAGTGAAGAGCGATGCTTTCTGTAGGCACAGTACACTATGCCCCCAACAACCCAATGCACACACATTGTGTAAGGTAGACAGGGACTTGTGCATAGTAATGCTCATACTCCCTCTGTCTAACCGGATTTTGAAAATACAACATGCATGTACACATGCAATAGACTGATGGGTGGTGGAATCTGTCATCTACCAAGTTTGGTCACAAAATATGCTGAAGGTAATGATTATGTTTTATAAGAGACACAAGACAACTAGCATTCACATGTTATGTATCACTGGATCCATTCTCATGTTATGTAGCTCTGGATTCATTCTCATGTTATGTATCACTGGATTCAAAGAGGACCATAAATAACGAAGGTCTTCACCTTAGATAGCATCCATAAAAATAGAAGGCAAGAGTCGCACCTCCCTTATTTGAGACAAAGGAAAGGGACAAAAGCACATCTTAAGCATGTGGCTTTCTCTTCTTTGGACTATTCCCTGTAACAGGTATACTGTATACATACAGTAATCACTTATTTCTATGGGTTTTCTTATGGTATCAAGGTACTCACCAGAGAACTACAGAACTGGACGAATCTGATACCTATCACAGCCATACTAACATGCCTCTAACTAGGCTGACATATTCTCTTAGTGAATACCTGTGCTAAAAATCTGCAAATCAAGTCTGAACAGTAAGAATGTAAATTCACCTTCCTTCATGCAGCCTAAAACAAATTTTAGAAGTTTCCAAAGTTTATAAGAGCAGTATTTAAAATGTATCCCTATTTTTGGGCTTTTCCCCCATTATTTTAGTCTTTGTCCAGGTTGAGAGGTAGTCATCCAATAAAAATGGAAGTGCTAAGTAAAATTAAGCTCCATGTTGCTGATGTGAACTGAATAGGAAAACTGACAAACTTTTCTCTTACCACAGGAAAAGCATGAGAATAAGAGTTTCTGATATATCTGACTAGACAATATTTTTCTTGCTAGAAGATCATGGGATTATAGGATCATAGGAGGCTACTAGCCTAATGGCCTCACGGCCCTTACAAGCCTAGCCAAGTTCAACCGGGAAAGTCCAACTGGACACGTCCATTTTCAGCGGAGGCCCGGGCAGTAAAGCTCAGGTAGTTTACATACAGTTAGTTTACATACATATAGTTTACATACAAGTAATATACATTCAGGTAGTCCTTAGTCTTTATGGTTATTACATTTGTAAGATTGTATTGCACACAAAGTTACAATGATTGACACATTGGTTGTAAAGGTTCATGAGATTTGAGCTTAATTACACTATTCCTAAGTTTAAGCATCAGAACATTATAACACCTTGTTAACCTTATAAGTAAGAGGTATAACAACACTATGTGAGAACTACAACAACATCAGATTTTATTATAACACAATGCTTTATCTAGGAAATAGGTAGGGAAAAACTGGATAGGATGGTTCTGAGTTACCTTGTATATTAAATACAGCAGTTTGAGTACTGTTTAGGTTGAAGAGGCCTAAGTAATAAGTAGGACTAGAGCTTACAGTAAGTCTCGATGATGCTAGTGTTAGACACTGAGGTTAATCAGGTGCAGAACAAGGGCACAGCCATTTGTTTAATAATTTATTTTTAGATTTGTTTTAAACTGGGCAAGAGACGCAATGGATGTAATACTGTCTGGCAGTGCATTCCAGATTTTTCCAATATAATTTGCAAACAGGCAGTCCCCTTTTTGTTTTTTGTTTACGCTGATTTTTATACGGTGTTTGTTAGTGGATCTTAACGTTCTATTAGTGCCATAGGGCTGAAGTAACGTTTGTAGGGGAGGCATTTTTTCAGGTTCATATAATATTTTGTGGGATATAGTTAACTAGTTATAATGAAGGAGGTGTGGGAGCTTTGGCCAATTCAGTTGTTTGAGAGCCACACAGTGGTGGGTTCTAGCAGGTAAGTCTGACGTGAACCTGGCAATTTTGTTATAGCAAGATTCAAGTTTTGCGAGCTCAGATTTCTTTAGGTTTGTGAGTATGGGGGCTGCATATAAGAGGGTAGAGATTAGGTGGGACTGGGCAATGGTAACTTTAGTATTTTGGGTGAAGTACTGTTTGTTCTTATATAGGATTCCTAATTTTTTGTGTACTTTTTTAACTGTTTGTGAAATATGAATGTCGAACTTTAAGTTGCTGTCAATTTTGACACCTATGAGTTTGGTATGCAGAGTTGGGGAGATAATGGTATTGTTTAGTGACGTAATGTTAAAGGTATTAGAAGTTAAGGTTGATTTAGTGGGTTGGAAAATCATAAGTTTTGTTTTTTTTAGATTTAATATTAGTTGGGTTTTAGTAAGCCAGGTTTCAACCTCTAAGAAGGATTGCTGAATTAAGGTCTGCAGTTCCTGTATTGTGGGAGCAACAAATATTACTGTAGAATCATCTACATATTGGATGAGAGAGGGTTGAGGTGTGAAGGTTGTTTGTAAATAAGGAAAAGAGTAATGGACCTAAGATCGAGCCTTGGGGGACACCTTGTGTCACAGGTAGTAATAGTGATAAGGTCTGTTGCCAAGGGACTGCTTGTTGTCGTCCAGTCAGGTAGTCCTGGAACCAGGCAAGAGTGTCTTGGCAAAAGTTTAGTTAGGAGAGTACACTTAGTAACTTGCTATGGGAAACCATATCAAAGGCTTTTGATAGGTCAAGGAAGTTAGAGGATATGTAGTTGTCATTATTCCTATGATAGCTGACAATGTTGGTAAAAGCCAGTAGAGCAGTTGATGTACTATGATGTGCTCGAAAGCCATGCCGGATGTTGGTTAGTAGTTTGTGGGTGTGCAGGTAGTTACAGACTTACATATGGATGACCATCTCTAGGATTTTGGAAAGGGGGGATAATATTGCAATGGGATGGTAGTCGGTGAGTTCTGTGCATGGCTCTCATATTTGGCTTTGCTTGTTATGATTTGTTTTCTTATTTCTGCATTTACTCTTTTGAGGATGTTTTTAGAATCAAAGGATATGAGTAAATTGTTAAAGCTACAATTTTTTTCTGACGTTGTAGGGTTTTTTAGTGTTGGTGTTCTGTCAAAGGAGTTTGTTTCTGAACTTAGCATTGTATTTGTGATTAATGGGGACTGAGGCCTTATGAAGAGGTATAATATGATAAATTTTACAGATGGTAGGGACTTTGTGTACAGCTATGGACCGGTTGATGAGAATGGATACAGGATAGGCTATACCCTTGGCTGTTAGCTTTAGGAACTTGGCAAGCAGGTTATCTGCAGCTAATGTGGTGGGTTTTAGCTTCTTTAGTTTTTTGATTGTCACTGTAGGTATGGCTTGCAGGGAGAAATTGGCTTTAATATTGGAGGAGACAGAGGTAGAGGTATTTGAGGTAAGTGTGAGGATTTGATTGTTGGATAAAGCTAGTATTGTTTCAGTGAAGTATTTATTGAATAGGGAAGCAGTATTGTCAGAATTATTAGTGATATTGAGGGGGGGGTTGTCCTGACTTTACCTCATTGGGGTATATTATTTATAGCTAACCAGAATCTTTGTGGATTATTGGGATGCTTAGTTTGTATTTTAGTGTAGTAATTCATTTTGTATTTTTTAATTTGCTGTTTTGCTTTGTTCCTAAGTTCACGGTAGTATAGTAGGGTGGGTTGGGACTTTGTTTTGTTCCATGCTAACCATGCCTTGTCTCTCGATTTAAGTATTGACAGTGTTTCCTTTGTTAACCATGGAACGTGATTTGATTTGATACATATATTTCTACTGGGGGCTTGAGAGTTTAGTATACTTAGGAAGGTCGAGTTAAATAGTCGATTGCATCCTGCAGGGGTAAATGTTTGAGGGTATGCAGTTACAGTGTTTGAGTATATCTATGAGGTTATTGTGGTTGAGGTGCTTTTTGTTTCTTACTTGTTTAAATGTAGTTTGTTTGGGTGGATTGGTTCAGTTCCTCAGTAAATAGATGGATAGTGATCACTGAGACTGTCTGGTAGGCAGCCAGAATGAGAGTATAATTCTGGCCTATCAATAAGTATCCAATCTAGAGAGGAATGTTTGTTGGTTGGTTTATTGAATCTAGTGGGTGTGTGGATAAGCTGTGTGAAGCTGTGCAGGCTTGTACAGTTTTTGGGGTTTGGGGAGATGCAGTCTAACCAGTCAATATTGAAATCGCCCAAAGGTATTCTATTAGTATTAGTGTTAGTATTAGTATTAGTATTTAGTATTAGTATTAGTATTAGTATTAGAATTAGTATTAGTGTTAGTATTAGTATTAGTATTAGTATTACTGTTTCATTTTAAGTCGATATACAACAGTAAACTAGAAATTCCCTGTCAGGATAACTTCATAATACAAAATGTTACAGATGTCTTTGAATGTAAGCAACATGCCTTTGGGAAAAGAGAGGATAACAGAATATCTAATGGAAATCCATAAGAGCTCAGGCTGTAACAGTAAAACATTGAGATAGATACAAAGAAAGAAAGAGAGAGAGAGAGAGATAATCTTGTGGCATTATTCTTACTAAAGGCAGTTAGAGGTTCCTCACTCCCATGTTGAAGTACTGATAGTACTGAACTGCTGCCCCCCAGCATCAGTTGATTTGTGACCCATATAAAAGAAACATTATCCCATGACATCTTCACATTTATTGAAAAGTGTCACTTTAACATTAGTCATTAAGATAATAACCCATAAAGTTACCACTGAAGGCACACATCAATTATCAAATGTGCAAAGATTCAATGTTCAAAATGTGTGTGTGTGTGTGTGTGTGTGTGTGTGTGTGTGTGTGTGTGTGTGTGTGTGTGTGTGTGTGTATGTGTGTTTGTATGTGTGTGCGTGTGTGTGTCTATATATTGTTATCATTCATTTGGTAGACAATAGAAACGTGAGAAACACAATAAGTGACAAAAACTGATGGATACACAAAAGAGGGACAAATTTGATGACAGCAGAAATGTATGATTTCACATTTGTAAGAATCACATTTGGTTTAGTTGATCCTTTATAATGCATAAGTATGTAGAATTAGCCAGGAAAATGAATGTTTAACTAAAAAGGTGGTGGTTTTGAAAATGTACAAGCCTGCATTATAGTGACAAGTGTGCATGTGTGTTAGTGTTCATGGGTTAGGGTTGGGGGTACATAAAGACATAGATTTAATGTTGTGCATTATTGGTGTTGGTGGGTGTTCTGTGCCCTTTTTGTCATAATTAGTAGTAGTGTTAAGGAAATGGATTTCAGTAATGTAATGTGTAAGGTTAAGGTTAGGTGCAGGGGTACAGGTAGATTTAGGGTTAATGGTGGCACTCAGGACTAAAGTGAAGCATACTCATTTGTGATAACCTTACCCCTAACCTTACACACTATGTTACTAAAAACCCTTTCTCTAACACTTCCACTATTCAGACAATGCTTGATCTGGGTTTTGCAGGTGAAGTTTATTGACTGTGGGAGAGAAGTTATCAATGTTTGTGTTTTGTGATTGTCTCATGAAGTTTGTGCCATATCTTTTGTCTCTCATTTGTGTCTCACATTTACATTGTCTACCAATTATATATATATATATATATATATATATATATATATATATATATATATATATATATATTTGTGTGTAATTTTCACTTATCAGAATTTTATTTTACACAACGGACAACACCAAACTGCCTTTAAATCGAAACTACACACTACCGAAATTTTTAATTGGGAATTGAAACATTTGGCCAACAATAAAGCTGAACATACACCACACTATGTCAAACCCACTTAGGTGGGGGACCATGCCCCCCACCCCAATGTGGGGGGCTGTGACCCCACACCCCCTAAATAAATATATCAACTCCGGGATCACACTACAATGGAAAATAGGGCAAATTTCACCATGTTGGCCAACTGTCTCATTTCCCAGGTAAAAATTTCAGTAGTGTGTAGATTCGATTTAGTGACAGTTCAGTGTTGTCATCTCGATAAAATAAAATTCGGATAAGTGAAAATTTGGTCTACAATCCCATTCAGAAGACTGACTCAACAGAAAGTTGAACTTCATATGGTTGAGACCATATAATTGACTTTCCTTAATGGTGAATGATGGAAAAAAACAAAAATCTACATTTTTGCAAGGGGGGACTTGCACCCCTCACATCCCCCTACATATTATATACACCAACTCCAAGATTGTACTACAGTGGGCGAAAGGGTAAATTCCCTCATCCCATGATCTCCATTCAAAATTTTTGACATTTTGGAAAGTCGATCATATGATCTCAACCATATGAAGTTCGACTTTCTGTTGAGTCAGTCTTCTGAATGGGACCTATATATATATATATATATATATATATATATATAGTTACCTATGAAAAGATCGAGCAGCTGAAATATCGAACAGCATATGGTCGAGACCATATGGTCGAGATTTCAGATGATCGAACACAGCAAACTATGAAAAAAAACAACAAACAAGAAGACGTTACTGCTGGGGGGCAAGCCCCCCTGCACCCCCCACACCCCCTACCTAATTATACCAACTCCAAGATCGTGCTACACCGACAATACAGGGCAGAACGGGAAGTACTCCTATTCCCTGCTGTAGCGCTATGTTGGAGTTGGTATATTTAAGTAGGGGGTGTGGGGGTGCAGAGGGGCTTGCTCCCTGCAGTAACTTCTTCTTGTTTTTTTTTTTTTTTCATAGTTTACTGTGATAGATCATCTGAAATATCGACCATATGGTTTAACTATATATATATATATATATATATATATATATATATATATATATATATATATATACCAGAATGAAAACATTCTGAAACCAGTGTGGTAGAGGAATCATTTGTACTACTGCGAGAGTTGCTTCTTTAAGGTCTGCTGTTTTGTTCTGTTTTCTTTGTCTGCTGGTTTGCTCTCAGGCTCCCAATATGCACTTTCTGTGTTTTTGTCTCATCGTGTAAAGTTTTCATTGGGTGAGTCCGCTTTTTGTTATCTCGTGAGCAAACTTTGCCGTGAGAATGTTGGTGGTGTTGAAGTGTGGAATACTATCTTTTTTTGCTTGTTTTCAGAACAATTATCATGGAGTAGCAGAAGTTGGGCCAACAACAGTGATCGAGCTGATATGGAGTGTGAGAAAGGGAATTTTGTTGGTTTTGGAAGTGGAGTCCTTGAATATGGTGGTTGATCTGAGGAATATGAAGAAAGAAGACAGTATGGATGTTGGTCTGTGGTGCCGGCAGAAAGGAAGACTTAGTGGTTGCTGTGGTATGTTTTGGTCAGTGAGGCCAGTCAGGCCTGCAGGTAGAGGTGACTAATAGTCTGTGGTCGAGAGGTTGGAAGGAGGTTTGCTGGACTAGGAAGGTGACATGGATGATTGGGAATGTAGTGGTAGTTTATTGCAAGCAGCGGCGGTTGCAGTGATGGAAAATAAGAACTATTTAGATACTGTTGATCTTAGGTTGGCTCTTGACTGTTGTGTTGTTTAAATGTTTACTGTTACATGTTCTTGTGTTGTGATGTTATGTTACTGTGCATGAGCTTGGAGGAATGAAATTTCATTCAGTTGTACTCTGTATGGGTGAATGACAATAAGTTTGCTTTGCTTTGCTTTTGCTTTGCTTTGTTATGTTTTTCACCTACTTTGAATGGCACTTGCAGCAGATCCAATAAAGGGCAGAATTCCAGCCAGTTTGTAAAGCTAATGCAAGCTGGTACGCATTACTGGCAGGTATCCCTACAGTACTGCTTTGCATATAATCTATGTATTTAAATTGAAGTTTTTAGTGAATGCTTGAATGGATGCCAAAGTCAAGCTTCAGATATGTCCAAGGTAGAGACATTTTAAAAGTTGGCATCCCTACTAGACAGTATCTGTCACCATTTCATTTGCCATAACAAAAAGCAATGCAATGCAGTGAAGAAGTATCTTTGGCAAGCATTGTTTTGCTAGTAGAATATATAATTTTGAGGTCAAGATAGCCTCCCAGACAAAAGACAACAATAAGGTCTTCTTCAGCAATTTCAGAAATCTTAAAGGCAGCACATAGCAGTGTGCTGAACTGGTGGTTAATGGTGCCACATTCACTGAGCTGGGCAATATAGCAAATCTGCTGGCTAACAAATTCAGTTCCAGTTTTACCCTCTACTCATCCCCAGCCACCCACCAAGAAAGACCTGCAAACATAACCCCTTCAAACTATAAATAGAGACATTGTCCTGGTGATGTCCACTAATGCCAAGAGCACAACCTCAATGGTCCTTGATAATATCCTGGGACGCCTCCTTAATAGTCTAAAATATGACCTGTCAGGGCCACTGGAGTTGCTTTTTAACTATAGTCTCAAAATAAGCATCATGCCACGAGAATGGAGGACTCAACAGTCGTCTGTCTTCATAAGGATGGACCATCAACAGATCACAGAAACTATAGACTCATTAGTCTAACTACTCTTATATGCAAATTCACAAAAGAATTATCATGGAAATGATCAACAAAGACATAGGAGACCTTCAGGTACTTGATCCATCGGTGTTTGCCATAGGCCTAAGGCATTTGATATAGTACCCGACTTGGGCGTTGTTAACAAACATACAGAATTAGGCATACACCCCTACATAACATGCTGGATAGCCAGCTGGCTCACAGACAGGACTCAGGAAGTTAGGATTGGTGAGACCATCTCCACAAAGTGGCTGGTCATCAGTGGAGTCCCTCAGGGCTCCATGCTAGGCCAACTGTTCTTTGGTATCTACTTCTTAAAGGTCTAGGCCAACGTCAAAGGCCTCTGACTGACCAAGTTTACAGAATGATTGCAAACTGGAAGGAGTCATAAAATCCCTTCAAGATGCAAGCATCTTACAAGATGCTCTAACACAGACAAATGACTGCTTCTAAAGTCATGGCTTAAAACTCAGTACCAAGAAATGTATTATAGCACATTTTGGGAAGCTGGCCACCCCAAGAAACTATTTCATCAATAAAACACCCCTAAAAGTGGACCCAAAAGTCAGGTATCTTTCAACACATGTAGACAGTAACCTGACCTTTGACCAACATGTATCCAAGGTAGTAAGGAAATCCTTCTATGTTACTCAGCTTATAAGTAAGGGCATGGCATCTAGGTCCAGGGAAGCCATCGCACTGCTATATTCAGTCCTCATCCCACCCAACATTGAGTATAATGCCCCCTTCAGTGTGCCTGACCAGACACATGCAGCAACTGGAATTCCACAAAGGTTCCTTGCAAAAAGAATACAGTGCATAAACACAATGCCCTATGTGGATCACCTCAAAACTCTATCTCTGTACTTGGTCTCTTTCAGACTACTGAGAGGCGATCTAATTCCTGGCATAAAAAGGCATCTCTGGATTGCATTCTGATTAACCTTTTCCACATCTGCAAAACAAACAGCATCAGAACTGTTACATTTAAAATTTTCCTTGCAACATAAATAGAACATACTGGAGAGACTGATATGTATCTCAGAGAATATCCATTCTCTGAAATAGACTCCCCATCCCAGTGAAACAAAGTCCCTCCCTAAACATATTTAACAGTAATTTGGACCATCACATGGGAAACTGAAAATTCACCTCTGGCCTGTCACCTATGCCTCTGATGGATAAAGGCAGTCACTAAATCATGTCATAATCAAGAATTTATCCCTATGTAAATGTTTAAAACGTGTGACTTGTGGGACACATTTGGGTTGCACAACTAGGCTTTTTCAAGGCCCTAGAGGTCATTAGCCTAGTAAATATCTATGAACCTATTAAAATGCAAGACAGCTCAATATAACATACCAAAAAATGTTTTGTTGGGGAGGCAAGATAGCAGTTTTTTTTACATCTATGCTCCTTTTTTCAGGAATGACTTATTGTAACCTACTTGCTAGATTCCTGTTTTAACTCTGCATGTACCTCTGTGTAGCTTCTCATTTGTCTTCCTTAACTTCTTTCATCTAGAAATTTTTTGCCCTTCACAAAATGAATAAATAATTAGATATATTTTCAGATGTGTTTGGTTCTTTCTGTATGATATCTATGTTATCTCTGTAGTTCAGGTATGTGTGTCCAATTTTCTGTGTTCTGTTTTCCTAAGAAAAGTTAAGCTTGTGTCAGTTAACACCACTTTCAATATGAAAGTGATTAATTTTCTTTGCCAGCCTAATTTGCCATAGGGCATGTTTGGCCCGGTATATCTCAAGCCCTGTTGTTTAGAAAGTAACCTTGCAGTGGCTATTGAAACTAAAAATATTTTTCAGCTGACATACACAGTACCATGAAAGAAACATGTTCAATGGTCGATAATGTCAGCTTTTCTGCCCTTAGGTATTTAAGCCCTAGACTATGGAAATAGTAGGTTGAAAAAGTTCACAGTGCAGTATTCTGCTCAAGACAGGAAAAAGTTAACAGTGCAGGATTCTGTTAGAGACAGGTAGGAGCTTTGTGATCTTCTGAGTTAATATTCGGCTACAAATAAAAAAAAAAAGATGTTCACTGAGAAAAGAACTAAATAAGCCCAATTTACAGAAATGGTTTAAATATTGCAATAATCTAGGGAAATTGAATGGAAACATTTTCTTAGATAACACTTGCTAACTTGTTACCTGAATCCCTTCTGACTTTCCTTAAGTTGTAAATGACTTCCAAACATGATGATTAACTATCATTACTTAAATGCACATCTTGTATCCAAGAGAGCTGAGATTTCTCAGATTGAATGATACTGATAATTTTGTTTGTGACAGCAATGTTTTGCGGGGGGGGGGGGCAGAGAAATGGTACTGCACATTATTTGCACTGCTAGTATAAATCACAACTGTTTCATCTGATTTTGTGATATTGAAGTTGCCAAGTTTGCACTGATTTTTGGATTACAGAAAAGGGTATAATTGATATCAAAGGAAGGAAAATGTATGTTTCTTTCTATCTTCTGGCTTGAGATTGATGGAATGATGCTATAAAGTCAGAGAAATGCCTTGTGCAAAAAAAAAAAAGAACATCTGCCCAGCTGCCATTCATGTTAATTATACAGTCAGTAAATCTGTAGAAATGTTTGATCCATACATCTCAAATGTCAATGTCCAGAATTTTGCACAGCATCCTTGATTTTCCCTCATGGTTTCCCCTGCCCCTAATAACATTTTTGATTTTTCTATCACTAAAGATTACAGTCAGTCAATAATGCCAGGCATTAGAGGTTCATAGTTCTTACTCTTCAGAAAATGTGTGTTGATTAAAATACCCTGATGTTCAATTAACGTTTAAAATGAATTAGAGTCATATTTATAAATTGTCCATGATTTTGGGCCTTCTCCAGGAGTATTGAGCAAAGAAGATGAGAGGTATGGTTTGTTCATCTTTTATGTAAAGTGGTACAGTGAGGCAGCAGTTAGCACTGTTACCTCACAGCAAGAGGTTTTCTGGTTCAATTCTCAGGTGGGCTGTCTTCTATGCGGAGTCTTTATGTCCTCCTTGTGTTTGTGTGGGTTTCTTCCGGGTGCTCTGATTTCCTCCCAAATTCCAAAGGCATGTGTCTGAAGCATTTCTCCCTGGGTCTCTGCTGAACATGGGCTCTATTCCAGTTGGACTTTCCTGGTAAACAAATGTGAAATAAAAAAATAAAATAAAGTTATGCTGTAATCCATTACATTCGTTGCCTTTGCCAGATGTAGTCTGTGACCACATGGAAAATAGGTTTTCTTTACTGTTTGCTTATCTACCACGAGTGTTGTAACGTTTGTGTTTGACAGGTTCCTGGTTAAAGCATTTTTTTCTGACATGCCCATACAGGTAATCTGTAAGTCTAGTGCTTGAAGTTCTTTAATATTTATATAGAGCTAGCACTCCTTCAAATGTAAGATGTCCTGAATCCTTAGCAACATTTAATAAGTTCCCTCTGTATAACAGGATGTATCTCTTTTCATAAATTCTAACAGAATCTGGTTGAGAATGAATTCTCATGCAGAGCACAACCAGTCCACAATAAAATTACTTTTGCAGTTGTTGGCGGTATTACTAATAGTACCCCGAGCTCTGGTGTGCAGACGGACGAAGCCCTGATTGTGACCCACAAGACTTGAGTTTAAATAGTGGATTGGGCAGTGAAAGAGTCAAGGTGTGAGGGATGGGAGAAGAATGACCTTCTGATGGATTGCCTACCCAAGTTGAAAGGATTTGGTGGATCCTGGTCTGTGGATCTTTCACTCTGAGGTGTAGGCACACAGAAGTAGGTTGCCTTATGAGGAGAGACATAGGTATGTCCACCCAAGCTTGTGAAGCTGCCATTGTGATGCAGATGCTTACATCACCACTAGAGGGAGGGGATAGGGAAATAAAGAAACTCCCTTGTGGCTGCTTTGGTGATTTCTTTGACTTAGCTAGCTCTCCCAAATAAGGAAATTTAAGGGCTTCAGGTACTCTCACCCTGATGGTGAATGAATGGTTATTGGAGCTCCCACTCCCAATAGCTCAGGGGGCAGTAGACACAGTATACTAAAAGTGGTTGCACTAAGTTTTCTTTTTACTCGAATATATATATTCTTTACAAGTTGCTGTTCATTTCTCATATAGATTCTTGCATTTGATATAATCAGAGATCTGGGTATTGTTACATGTGACAGACACATCATACTGTTAATAAATGTATACATCTTTCTTTGGTGCAGAAACTTGGTAGTAATAGTTGTTCTCCAGTACCAAATCCTTACACATGGAATTGTGAAGAATTTTTCTGATTTACTGGGTGGCATGGTGTTTTAGTTGTAACGCCTCTTGCTCACATGTCCAGGATTTACTTTTGTTTGTGTGGGGTTTTGTATATTCTCTCTCTATATCTATGTGGGTTTTCTATGGGTATTCTAGTTTTCTCATAAAATGTTAGCTAATTGCCTGCATTATATGTGTGTGTGTGTGTGTGTGTGTGTGTGTGTGTGTGTGTGTGTGTGTGTGTGTGTGTGTGTGTGTGTGTACTTTGTATGTATCTATTTACCCAAGCCCTTGCGGCCTGGTTCATAGTTGAAAAGTGTATGAAGAACCAGTTCACTTACCCAGTTAGCAAATATATATATCAAAAATAGCTCTTTATTTTGTTTGTTTCTTCCTTCCTTTCTTTCTTTCATTAACTGCATGGACCAACTGTGCATTTCTCATTTTCTATTGTGGCTTGGAAGAAAAAAAATTTCCTTTTAAAATATATAAAAACACTAGTGTACACTGTCAACACAACAGCTCAGCATATGTATAAACTGTATACTGCAATGTGCGTACATAGAAGTAATCTAACAGCTATACTAGTAACATTAATTAGATATTGAAATGTATGCTTGAAAAATTGTCAATAATGTTTTTATTATTTGCAATGCAAAAGGTCAGTATATTTCACTGCAAATGAAAATTGCATGACTGGAAAAGAACAGTAATGACATGGAACTCTTAAGAAAATTATTTACATTTGATGTGTATTCCGTGTAGCAAACAAGAAGATAGAAAATACAAGCTTCAAATACTACCACATCAACCTAGTATTTGTTTTGGAAGCATTAGCTTACATTTATTAGGAGAGACATTCTTTTACCTTTTTGTCTTACCAATATTGTGATAGTAAGTTCTAGCTATCTGACAAATGGAGTAAAAACATAGCATTCACAAAGGTATTATTTCAATGTAGGTTGGTCTTGTCACATCCTGAATGTCTAGGTGTTTGAAACTAGCTAGGTTTACTTTGGATAGTGAGAAGGCCTGTCTGGTTTGATACAGCGATGCATGCAGCAGTGCTGTCTGTGGATGACTGGATGTAAATGTTGTAACCTGATAGACAGTTGTAGGCTGGGATATATATACACAAGCACCTTGCAGAGAGGGTTCACTGAACAGCTTAAATAATCAGACATATATTAGGCATTGAATAGCACTGGAAGTCTGAGCAAAGGACTGCATATTTAAAGAGAAGTATAACGTTGACAGAAGAATCAGCATTAGGCAGTTCCACAGCTGCAGTAGTGCTACAGAAGGTGCATGATCAATGGGACGCAAGTCAAACGAACGGAGACTATTAAGGCAGACTAGCGTGCTCAATCATTGTATTCTCACTTATGTAATGTTAGGTTCCATAGCTGCATTCCATTCTTATCCAGCAGAAAAATGGCAGCATAACAGCCTTCAGATAGACCTCTGGCAGCCCTTTCCATAATATAATCTGGGAGTAAATGGGACTGGTAGGAACATAAGAAAAGGGAGAACAGAAAGCAAAAGTAAAACACACAAGGATAGACATCAGGTATGATAGAAATGGTGGGGAAGTGAGGGTATTTTTTTCAGGGAAAGAGACCCTTTTGTAATATATAGAAACTAAGGATAGGCAAGGATGATAATGAGGGAAAGCTGTGGATGGGAAAGAGGGTAAACAACAGGCAGTGAGGCAGACAGGCAAACAAGGTGTTGCTACTATGTCCATAGATATGCATTCCAGCTGTAAAAATAAATGTAATACTGAGCCATGCTGCTATGGGCACACATATTGTATGCATGAGCATTTTGGTCACATGACTTGCAGTCACCAGTATATGCACAGCTACAGCAAGCATGCCTGGGTAGCATGCAAAAAATTAGAAACAAAGAAGCTAAGTAGAATTATTAAGACCAAATACCTTATTAGTTTGTCCTTATTAATTTGATGAGCATCATTTTGTGAAATACCACTCATTACTGAATAACTGTAACTGCTTTGAAATTTTAATAAAGCTTCTGTAGGCTTTTAGCTTGGGATTTACAGATTTAAAGGAGTTCTGCCTTGTAAAGTGCCTCAGCAAGAACAGCAAATCCCTTCGTGGTTAACAGTCATACTGAAGCTGATGTTTTGATGTACATGTAACTGAGAACCCATCTGGATGCCATTACCCCATGGGCTAACAGCTGTGGAGGTAGGGTAGCAGCCATGTGCATCAGAAACTTTGTGAATGGGTCTAGATCCACATGTTTTACAATATGTATTTGGAGATGAGGTTGTGCACACTCACTACAGGCTCATATCTGGGGAAGGCCATGGATATGGCAACTGTACGGAAATAGATTAGTATTGCATAGCATAGCATAACACAGCAGTAACTGTGACTGCTAAACAGGGGCATGAGGGGTATGTAGCCACAGGTATAGACATCCCACAGTATATCAAATACATCTACTGATACCTACTAACTGGCACACTTCTCCCACAAATATACATGCCACCAGATGGTGTCAATACCTGGTAAAGTATACATGTCACCTGATGGCAGCAATACCTGGTAAAGTATACATGCCACCTGATGGCGGCAATACCTGGTAAAGTATACATCCACCTGATAGTGGCAATACCTGGTAAAGTATACAGCCACCTGATGGAAGCAATACCTGGTAAAGTATACATGCCAACTGATGGTGGCAACCCCTGGTAAAGTACACATGCCACCTGATAGCAGCAATACCTGATAAAGTATACATGCCACCCAATGGTGGTAATACCTGGTAAAGTTCAACACCCTTGAGAATTAAATGCTACTGCAGGCCCTTGCATAAATGGCATGCATCTCTTTAGCAAAGGTGCTCAAACAGACAAAACTGAGACCAGATTTGGCAAGGACTGGTGCAGAGTATTAAAGCTGTGGATGGCCATAACAGGTCTCTGTAACAGGTCTGACAAAGAGTTACTGATACAATATTCTGTGCAAGGGAAATGTATGGGACATTATGACAGACAGGTCTTCTGCAGGAGATGTTCCACCAACAATAAAGTGATTTGACTCACTGAGGCTGAGGCGATTTGTTTTCACTCAAGAGACATGGGTGTGGCTGCCTCATACATGGAGATGGCTGGGATGTTGTTCGGCTGACATCAACCACCCTTCTGTCAGTTGGGAACACAACAGGTTAATAATGTGTAATATAGTACAGAGTAGCACACTTCACTGTATTCAAAGGGAAGGACTGACCAAAACCCATCTTTATCTAGTCCTTCATATAGTATTTAAGTGAAACAACCTGCATTACAGGATATGTCTGTCAATGTATTCTATAACTAAATTTTAATGCATAGAAATATGCTTGCAAAAGGTGATTATAAAGTATGTAGGCAAGCAGTATTATTGTGAGTGTTCCTGCCTTCAAAGGTTTCACTGGTATAGGATACAACACAATATGAAAACAAAAGGCTGACATCAGCAGAGCTCCTGTGGTTGATGTTAATGGCATTTATGCACATGGTCCTGCTTGAAGACACAGTGGCACTGCCTGCAACATTATGGGGTAGAAGTTACCCACATCTTACCGAGGTATAGGCAGCTTTAGCAGGTAATAGTGTCCTTTATAGGCTCCAAATGTGTCACCAACCCATGCAGCATTTGAAATGTGCACAGCTTCTGAGGTGTGAACATCCATGAATGGGAACAGACATGGGAGGCTAGGTGTTGCCATAGCTCCAGGACCATTGGTGATATTGCTATTGCACATGACATTAACTGAAAGATGTTCAGTCAGTGATCCAAGCACAGCCAGATGCTACCCACAGCAGTTTAGTGAACTCCTTGGATTTCAGGACAAATTACAACAAACACGCAGTGACATGGAGTATAGGGACAAGGAGCAGCCAATGCTTCTGTGGTTGCTTAGGACAAATGTTGCCATAAGTTCCTCAAGGAGATACATTGCAAACACTATCCATTCTGTTCCCAGAGATCAGATCTTTCTTGTTCAATGGAGAGTCTAACGTAAGGAGGATAGCCAGGAACCATCTCAGGTCAGGCTGCACAGATAGTTGATGAGATAGCAATCCTGTCATTTGTGGGCATCATCCCATCATCCAAATCATAGTCAATAGTGCTTCTCTGGCTCAACAGCTGGGATACCTCATCAGGCTGCATATATTCACATAGTTCTAACTCTTCCTTGTTAATTTTGGGTACACATCCTGGCATCCTAACTTGACATAGATGATTACTTCATGGGCAATGATGCTCATCAGGATGGGTACATGGTATGCTCTGTGAGGGTGAATGGCCATGGTCCCATAGTTTTCCCACTTCCATGTCATGGACCGCATCAAACCCTAGCACTCCACTCTACTCCAACACAGTAAACAATGCCAAGGGCCACAACATGGCAGATGGACACAACCACTGACAAATGTGGTCCCTAACTCCCCACAATCTCCCAGATTATGTGGCTACTTTGCATGGATGTAACTATGGCTTGAATGTTGGAGGGGGAGAAAAACAACTGTCCAGTGCAAGAGATACACACACACACACACACACACACACACACACACACACACACACACACACACACAACTGTGTATCTGCATGTATATGTGTGTGTGTGTGTGTGTGTATACGCACACAGACACACACACACACACACACACACACACACACACACACACACACACACAAACATATAATATACATGCCTGTGCACTCACAAACACACACACACACATTCATATATCTCTATATACAAATATATATATATATATATATATATATATATATATATATATATATATTTATCTCTATATGTATAGATATATCTATAGAGAAAGAGAGATGTACACAAAACACACACACACACACACACACACACACACACACACACACACACACACACACACACACACACACACACACATTCCCCTCTTTCCCAAGCAGCAACATGTACCTTTGAATGTACGTTTCCTCTGCTGTCCTACCATACTACAGTGCTTACATTATTACTTTTTACAACAATAATTAAGAATGATTGTCTAACAAAGGCTGAACTAACTTAAAATAATAATTATAAGGAACTAAGCAGAACACCTGGAAAGAAATTTTACTTTCTTGAGGTACAAAAGTATTTCAGGTATAGGGCATAACATACATAATTCATAGTTGGAAAGGTTAATATATCTCTAGCAGGGATTAAGGAAGCAGACTTGCATTCAGGCCTGTTTAAAAAGGTTGCAGTTCAGCAGCTAAGCCCTTGTCATATTCTCCAAGGCAGAACAGAAGATTTGCTGTATATGCTGGTCAATTTTGCTGGGGGAGAGAATTGACGTAGACCAAGGATTTAGGGGCTGCTAGCTTCTCAGAAACTTTAGAAGCTGTGTGCTTCTTGTTTTCTAACCTTTTTATCAATGTATGTGATATACAGTCATCACTAGATTTCTGATGACTGTTACAGTTCTATGCTCATATTTTGTAATAATGAAATCCAAAACATGACTAATTGAAGATGTTCTTAATTATTCTGTTCAGTTACCATTTTTAGATAAACACATACTAAAATGCAAAGTGATATGCCAGAAAGTGCAGCTGGCAAAATTATAGCCAGGTTTCAAAGACATCCTGAAATCAAAGACCCAGTTTTAACAGCTTTCAAAGAAATATATTTACATGAGGTCTCGCTGCATTTTAAAATCTGGCTCATAATGTATGAAATATCAGGGCATCCCATTTCCATAATCCCTGAATCCATACTGCATGAAATGGAATTCTTGGATTTGATGCTAAAAGTACAAAGTGGAATATTAAAGCTACATAATAAAGCTAATGTGTACAGAATTACAATAAAGACTTTAAAAGCTTCCAGATATTTGAGCAGGAGAAATTTCTTTTTCAGCCAAGCATGCCCAGTAGAGTTATGGGCAACGTGAATAGCCACTTAAACGTATATGTAGCTCACTGCATAACTCATCTCCCTAGGATGGCCAGTCCTGTCTAGCCTTTGTATATAGTTTTACCAGCTGCTTTTTAAAACTCCATCTAGCAATCCACTTTATTCAGTTTACTAAGTGGGAATACTCCACTAATCAGACAACCATTTACTGGAAAGACATGGGAGGGGGGATTTACAACAGGCAAGTTCATAAAGCATTCAGCATGTAACAAGTGTTACAAAATAGACTACGTGACAGCCAACTCATTAGCAGTAAGTTCAAGGAAAACATAGAAGGAAGCACTACAAAATTTTCATGAAAGCAAACAAATTAAAAAAAAAGTTTCGGACCACTAAAAAATCAACTGTTATAACACAGCTTCAGCAATTTGTATGAGGCATACATTATAAGGCACTTCACAGCAAAAGGATTCCAATAACTGCATTACTTGTAGACCAGTAAGAAATTGCAGTAAAGCAAGGAAGATTAAAGTATAAACAGATGCTAACGTTTTATATTTTATCGATACATCAGCAAAGTGCTGGTTCTTCAGACGAGTAAATCTCCTTGATCCAAAGAGGACTTAAATTTGATTTTTCACAGTTTGCTGGAGTTTAGTTTATTTGTTGCAACTTGCCAGGTACACAAACACAAGTTGCTCTTAAAGAATAAGGATGTGAGCATTTATTGGACTAGATGGCCAGCATTACAGCTGGGCTAATGTTATTCCTATTTTCCTAAGCCTGGAAAAATGCCATAGTCTGATTGGCTGATACATCTGACACTCACTGCCCCTCTCTTCCCAAACAAAGAAACTAAGAAAAAATAATGCCAGTGCTGGTGAATGGCTTCCTATGGTAACAGTTGAATATACAGAAAAAAATTAACTTCAGGTTGTCAAAAATCAAATGACTCAAGGACCACTTCAAGTTGACTACACTCAGCTGGGTGGATGAAACAAAGCAGAAATCCTCAAGTCAGACAAATCCAATAGTTTTATAGTATTAACTGCAGCTTGATTGAAAAGTTGCAGTAAACAAGTGGAATTTTACAGAAAGCAAAATACATGCAGCAGTTTTTGGTTCTACAATGTATAAACTCTTCAGGTAGCCCCAATAAAAACATGTAACAGATTAATAGCATCTGTTAAAGTTTTGAACTATCACTCATCCGGGTGAAGTGAAGACATATCTAAACATCTGGCAGCTAAACAACTCTGTGAGGTAAGCAGTTGCACTTAATACATTCCCTCTTACCTTTTTACCACAATAATGAGCTCGTGATTGTACAATGACTGTAGGACAGCAAAATGAATACTGTTCTGACAAGTGAGCATATTTAAACAATGCTACTTTGGTTTGTGATTTTGGAGTTGACTGGCAAGAGAAGTTTTATTTGAATTTATATTTTGTTTGTTATCACTGTTTTTCACTGTTTGTATGTAGGAAGGGCTAGCTTGTTAACAAAATTTACTTTGATTCAAATTTTGTTGTTTTACTTTTAATTTCACTGTTGGTTGTTAGAAAGGGATAGGTTTTAGACAGGCAGGCTCTCTCCACCCCAAGGGGCCTAGACAGCTTTAAATTCACACAGATTACAGAGAGGAAAATCCTGAGCATATTTAAACAATCCTACCTTGGTTTGTGATTTACTGATCTTTACTGTTAAAAAGAAGTGTGACTGCGAGCGACAGTGAGCAGAAGCTACTGTGACATAAAGGAATTACAACTATTTTTTGACTTGCAGAACTTGTATGGTCAGAAAGACTTTACTGTACTTACTTTATTATTTAGTTGTATATTGCTTAAGTCATTTTTTTGTCACAGAAGTTGATTTAAGTTCTCTTTGAATTCTGTGGTTACTGATTTTGATTATTCTTTTCTTTTACAATATTTTATTCATTTGAAGCTGAATATCTTCCTTAAATGAGTATGCAGTTAACAATTTGCTAATGCACAAATATCTTGTACAGTGTAATAAATGCTATGCATATTTAAAGGTAACAGCTGATAACACTGGTGAGCTGTGTTCCTTGTGTCAAACTTTGGATGATTTGCTTACCATTGTTAGAGTAAATCTAGACTTAATGATGATGATTGCACTTGTCCAATTGGCATGGCTTGGAGAACTCTTGTTTCATATATAAATGACTGGACTGGTGTAATAAATAATGGTAGGCAAAGAACGAATACAACACATTTAGAAAACGATGCATCAATTGTCTGCAAAGATCATTTAACCCCTATGAAAGAAGACGATGCCCCTGACAACTTTGGAATTCTGGGTGCAATTATTCATCAATCTGAGGAGCCGGTTTGTTTAGAAGGAAACAAAAAAAAAAGAAATAAAGGAAGAAGTTTGCAACAAATAACAAGGAAGAAAAATAAACTGATTAATGATTGTAAAGGAAAGAGAAGACATAGTAAAAAGGATACTGCTTTGTTATGTAACACACAGGTTACAGGGAATGATAATATTTTTCTATCTGAAAACCTTCAGTCTACAGAAAAAGGCATAATTTTTCCAAAAGAAAAGGTAGAAAAAAGAAGCAATGGGCAGGTGAAAAGGAAGAAATCAAAATTGAACGTGGAAGGATTAAAGAATATTACTGTGAGAAAAAAGAAGAGAAAGACAAATGTTGACTACTTGGTTCAAACTGGGGATTTATAATAGCGGGATGAGAATTTAATACACAATGAAAACAGTGGGATTAATAATTCTAATGGTGATGAAGATCTATCCTTTGTAACAACTGATAGAGCAGATAGTACTGCATTAGAAGCTGAAGATTCTTCAGAGCTGTTGAGCAAATATATTTTTGTAATTGGAGATTCAGTTATTAGAGGAACTGATCTCTCTCTCTGTCATTTGTTAACTGGGTTAGTCCAACTGAGCCAGTGGCCTGTTTTCAGTGGAGACCCGAGGTGAAAAGTTCCAAGTTACAATATAAGAAAATACAGTAAAAAATATTACATTAACAAAACATGATATACATTACAGGAATTACATATAATAGAAGATACCGATATTTAGATATACTGTAAAAAAAGAATTATAGTCTTAGAAAAAATGTTTTATAGTAATTAAAAGCAGAGCTACACATGGGCATACTCAAACTGAGGATACATGCTAGAAATATTGTGGCATTCAATAAGGAGTTGTATGTGGATGAGAGACTGATGTTGGGCATAACAGAATGTTGAGAGTGGTGGCTACTGAGTCAAAGAAGGTAGCTGTGGTAGCAATAAGAGAGATGGTGGAGAGCTGTAATGGGGGAGCATGAAAGATTAGATCTTGGGAATGGTAGGTGCTGGCATTTAGGAGAACATTTTTGAGTTTGGATTTAATGAGATTAGTGCTAGACATAGTTTGGATGTTCAGGGGGAGCTTGTTCCATGCCTGGGGGATATTGTTTTTGTAAAGAAGTTTGTCAATATTTTTGTAAGGTTTGTAGGTGTCAGTTAGGTGCTGGCCTGAGCTATGGAGAGTACGGGAGAGGGTGTAAAGGGATATAAGGGAGGAGAGAGAGGGACAAGCTAAGGGTTTGGAAAGCAAAGAGTGTGTAAGCTGCAGCTGAGAGAAGAGCAGATGTTGGGGAAAGTTCAGACAGTGAAGTTGCTTCAAGGCAAGGCAGTGATGTGTTTTGTAGGGTTGGTTACTGGCAAATCTTGCTACTCTGTAATAGGCTTGACACAATTTAGCTAAAAGGGTGGTTTGTAGACGAGTAAAGATAGGAGATGCATACAGACGACAAGGCAGAAGGAATGCCTGACCTAGAGTTTGTTTGGAGTTATGGGTTAGGTATTTTTATTTCTGTAGAGTAAACCATGTTTTTGATTTGTCTTTTTTGATACAGTGCTGAATATGGGTAGCGAATTTCGATTGGTCATTGATTATTATACCGAGGAGTTTTGTATGTGGCTCTGCATGAAAGATGGCATTATCCAGAGAAAACATGTTGAAAGCAGTTTTCAGGTGAGAGAGGGTTTTGGGAAGAAAGATTAAGCGTTTAGTTTTCTTGGGGTTAAGTATTAGTTGGTTGTCAGTTAGCCATTTTTCAATGGACAGAAAGCTGTTTTGAGTGATGGAGAGGAGGCTTGAAATGTTGTCAGAGCAGTTGATAAGGGTAGAGTCATCCGCATATTGTGTAAGGGTGGGATTTGTGTAGGAAGTGTGTAGTTGGTTGGTGAAAACATTAGAGTAGAGGGCCGAGAATGGAGCCTTGAGGGACTCCAGTATGAATGAGCAGAAAAGGGAGCAGGTGGACTGTCATTTTACTGACTCTTATCTATTAGCAAGATAGCTAAAGAACCATTTAATAGTAGAAGAGAATAGGTTGAGATCAGATAGAGTATTAAGAAGTTTAGAGTGGGAGATGATATCAAAAGACGCAAGAAACAAGTAGATTTTTGTCCTTGCTTCAGCAATGGTCTGAGTAAATGACAATTAATTAATGATACTCAGGGAGATAGTGGATGATATAAAGCAAAGAGATAAAGGGAAAATTATGATATGAGACATAAATAAGACTTTTGATACAATAAATCATGAAGTATTATGGGGAATTTTGGAAAATTATAATATGAATATAAAAATACAGAAAGTAATTCAGTCAGTATAGAAGAATAGTAATGTTAATGCATTGGTAAATGGATAGTTAAGGGAGGAAATAAAGATGAATAGAGGATTGAAACAAAGATATCATATGAGTATTGTTTTATTTGCCATGGTTATGAACTGTATAGTGACAAAAATAAATGAAGATATGATACAAGCAAGATTTATACAAAATGAGGGTATTGGATATTCAATTATTATGTCTTATGCAGATGAGGCACCCTCCAAACCCGTGGCCATGGGAGTCCTCAATTATCTCCCTGCATATGAGGAGCCCCACATGAAGCAGCTGTGGGTTTCTCCACCTCCTCTGCTCCTTGTTCAGTGCCTCCCAGACATTTGCATGGCTGTATAACATCACTGCATGATTCTGCTATTTTTTGTCTGTAAGCTGCACTCGATCAGGTCTGCTTCAAGTAAAGCAAGGGATCTGATTGGCTGCAGCAGCCAGGGAAGTAAGTTCTAGTTTCTTGACTGGCTGCAGCAGCCAGCCAGGGAAGTAAGCTGATACTTATATTTGCAGAAAAGATAATGAACATCGAATAGTGTTATGCTTGCCAGGAGCAAAAATAGAAGATGTGAGACAAGCCTTGGAATGCCTTAACATAAAGAAGTACAGATCCGTTTTTATTCATGTCGGTCCAAATTATGTCATCCACAAGGATTCTTTGACTGTTAGTAGGGAACTGACAGCCCTCTTAGATAGTACAGCTTGTACTGGTGTTAGGACAGATTTTTAACAAATCACCTATAGAAAGGATAGTCAGGTTACTGTGAATGAAAAGATTTTGGGGGGTAAATACCTACATGTAAAAAATGTCCTGTTTTAAAAAATGGAAATATGTAGAGCATCCAAGTCTAGTTTTGGGCACACGTTTTCAGACAGGATGGGGTGCATTTGTTATGATCAGGGAAGAAGATTTTTGTTACAGATATTTTGTAATATTTGATAAACCCTAGGCAGGAGTTTTCCCAGGTTGAAAATTTAACTGTTGACAGATAGTAACATTTGATACATCTCTGATAGTTGTTAATTCTAAGAGCATTAATAATAATGTTTTTCATTTGAAAATTTAGTATGTTCTCACAAGATTGATGTTGTTGTTATTTGTGAAACATGGTTAAAGAACAATGGCTGGAAACCAGTTCTGTCAGGGTATAAACATTTTTAGTGTAACAGACATTCTAAAAAAAAATCAGGTGGAGGTGTTATGATAGGGATTAAAGATAGTTAGGAGACCTGTGATTATTACATGTTCAGTGATAACACCAATACTATAGACAGCGTAACTGTGACAATAAAGACAACCCTGGAACATATAACAATTGCTGAAGTGTACAGACCACCAAAGTCAAGTTCAGATGACCTAGAGGAATTCATACATTTCTTGCATGAAACACAGGAGGGAAGAATAATATTAGCTGGGGACATAAATTTTCCAGAACCAGACTGGAATAATATTGATTCAACAACATTAGTAAGGAAATTATTCACAAACTATATTCAGAAACTACAATTGCTGCAAAATGTAAAAACACCTACCAAGGGATGAAACATACTACACATTGTTTGTGTTCCTAAAGAAATTACTGTTACTTCAAGTCAAGTTTTACCACCATTGATGCGCAGTGATCATGGAGTTATAAAGGTTAATTTGTTGCTAGATAATGCTGCCAAACTGAAATCTAAACCAGTGCACAGAAGGTTAATTACAGATTATATGGAAGCAAAACAGTCACTATGTAAAACTAACTGGAGTGAGGTGTTCAGTGGAAAAAAATGCAGATGGAATGTGGAAGGTTTTGAAAGAGAAATTGTCTTGAGTGCAAAAAATTAAAAAAAGTGTTTAACATCAGAATCTAAGCATTGAACAACAGGGTGATACATTTTCATAAGATCAAGATATCCGATTAAGATGAGAGACATAAAATATAAGAAATGGAAGAGAGTCTGCACTGCAACTTTGAAAATTGAAATTAACAAGCTAGGCAAATAAATTAAGTATAGTGTGAGACATGATCAATAAAAATTTGAAGAACATTTAGATAAAGATATTAAGCATAATAGAAAACTTTTTTATAGATAAATAAGATGTGGAAGCAGTAAAGAAATGCAAATTGATAAACTGTGTGCAGATTCTAAAATGTATTCTCAGACGCAACAGGTTACAGATATATTTACAAAATTTTATGCAAAACAGTTTGGCTCCACAAATGGGGTGATATGTTGTCCTAGTGACATCCAGGTAGACCCAGATAATGGAATCAAATTAGATTATATTGAAAAAGAACTGCGCAAACTTGATCCAAACAAAGCACAGAGAAGAGATTGAATCAGTAACAATGACCTGAGAACACTTCGGCAAGAACTTATGGTACGATTACATCTATTATTCAATAGGTCATATAAGTATGGGGAGATTTCTCAGGATTGGAGACATGCACTTATTAAACCTATCTTTAAGGGAAAGGGGACTAGGACAAACCCAGAGTCATACAGACCCTTGAGTTTACTTTCATGTTGTGGAAAAATAATGGAGAAGGTCAGTGGCGGCTGGTGACTTCAAATCAAAGGGGGGCTGCAGGAGACAGATGAATGTGCGGGGCCAACATGAAGGGGTGTGGTCAACTAAACGGGGTGGAGCTATGGTGCAATCGGATCGATGTTGGACATGCTTACTTATTTACATGTATTCCTTATTTAGTATGTTAATTTGTTTATAACATTTGCATGAATCTTTATCTACTTTCTCAAATGCATTACATCAGAGTGCTACATGATTGTAACCTCAGAAGTTTTTTTGTTCATGAACTTCTGCCAGAAAGGGCAGATTTACTCAGCTGGACTATCACAGTTAAAAAAGCAATTTAAAATCCATTCAATAATAAATGAATTACTTTGTTATTTTGTTAATTAATTATACTCCCTCTATTACTTGGAAAAATGAATAAATGCCATTCATGATCCTGTAAACATAATAATGTACAACAGAAGCTTGACAAACTCCTGTTGTTATGCAGACAGACCCTTCAAAGCACTACAACTGTGGTCGTCCATGTTAACTCAGTAATGTTTGCTTGTCATCATTCAGATGCAAAAGTGTGACAAGTTTTAAACCATCTAGTTACTAGATCATTCATACACTGGTTTACAAAGGAAAGTGAAGTTCTGAAAGGTACATACAGAACAGCAAAAAACAATATTTGGGTTCGGCCAGACTGATATTTGCAAATTCTGGTTACCTTCCTTGCAAGTAATGATGGAAGATCTCAAACCAATCTAGGCAGGGTGCTGATATACATAATATAAGACTATCTTATCGCATGTTATTCCTCACTTTCATTGTGTCTTCAAGCCTGTAGCACCCATTAGGAAAGCATGATTGCTACAGGCATACTTCTGTACTAAGTAACACTTAAATAAAACATACAGTAATACTATCAGCAGCACTAATGCTGTGGGTTGTAGGTAGTAGAGGAGCTGCTCTGGTTTATCTGTTGTAAGCTCACAAGAATGTACCTCAACTACAGAAACAGAAACTGTCATTTCCCAGCAGAATGGAGGGATGAAGAAAAGCTTTACTGGTGTCACATACATACCACCACACCAAGAAGAAAAGAAACTATGTACTTACTTCTTCTTCTTTTTTTTCAGCTGCTGTGTCACGTCCAGCGAACAAAATTAGGCCGCCAAGGCAAGCAAATAAAATCCAATCCACCAAAAGTCCACAACCGAAACTGGCTACAACTGTTTGCTTCTCGCTCTTTTCCCAGCATATAAAGCCCGGGAAGAGAGCGACAACCAATCAGCAGCATTTGCCCAGCAAGCACGTCATGACGTGCCTGCGGACGTCGCAGTCCGAGCCCCTTCCATGTCTATGCGGTTTGTGTCTCAACCGCATAGACTTCTGGGGAGTTCTGGGCATCACAATGATGCCTTCTTTGCTCCTCCGGGCTGCAATGAAAACATTGCAGCAAGAATTTAAAAAAAAAACAAAAAAAAACGCTGTTGCGATTGAAGCGCGCAATGCGCATGCATGTAATTTCGAGTCGCGGACTCGAAATTTAAAGTATAAAAACAGATTTAATTTTCATTTTTTTTTTTTACATAAAAAAAAAAATAAACTACTCAGCTGTCTAGCTGAGGGGGCTGCAGTCCGGCAGCCCGATGCCACGAGCCGCCCCTGGAGAAGGTAATATTGGATAAGTTATTGCCAAAACTGCAGAGATTGGGACTTGAAACCATATATCAGCATGCATATGTTGAAAATAGACCTATTACCACCTGTAACATGATGTTCTATAAAAATATAATTACAGCTATGAATGAAAGATTGTGCTTTAATGTAATTTATATAAATTTAACTTCAGCATTTGACAGGGACATACAAAAAACACTGATCAATAAATTATTATAACTAGGTATTTGATGTACTCTTAATAAAATGGATAGCTGCATGGCTTACAGATAGGACATGGCAAGTATCATATAGCAACTGAATAAGTGAAAAGTGAAATCCATGGTTAGAGTCAGGGTGTCCCACTGGGCTCTGTCCTAGGCTCTTACTTGTTTAGATTGTATCTTTCAGACCTAACTTTTTCATCTAAGGAGTTCTACAGTCTATATGCAGATGACCTAAAATTGGGTAAACTGATTGCATGTGTTACAGATAAGGCATGTCTACAAAATAACTTGACTAAATTGACCATTTGGGCACAGGAGAATAATATGCTGATAAATACATAAAAACTAAGCATATGAGATTTGAGAGACATAAACTGAAAGGTGAATATTTAATACAACACAGTGATTGAAACTGTAGACTCATTTAATGACCTGGGTATATGGGTAGATTCAGCTATGAGTTTTTTACTCATATCAACCAATTGGTTAATGGCAGTTATAAAGCTATAAGTTGTATAAAAAGTTTTATAAAGTCCAGGAAATCAAAAATGATGACGTCATTGTTTGTTAGTTGCATTAGACCCAAACTTGAGTATGGAATAACAATATGGAACCCTATAAGAAAACAAGCATGAGTAAACTGGAAAGATTACAGCAGAAATATACCAAGAGCATCCATGGATGTGAACATTTAAGTTATTATGAAATGCTAAAATATCTGAACTTGTACAGTGTCTCTTACAGATATTTAAGAGGAGATCTTATTCAGGTATATAGGGCATTTAGTGACAACTACCCCTGGGAATGTTTGGGGTTATCAAAAAGTACTAGAGAATCATCAGATAACCAATGTAGAAGATTCTATGTAGAGTTGCTGACGCCCCATAGGGAGAGGGACATCCGCCACAGGTACCTGCGATCACCATCAAGGGGAATGGACACTGGTGTGTGATCCCCAGGGGTGGTGGCATGTGGCTGGAAGGGAAGCCCAGCATCCCCCTGGTAGGATGGCACCCTCACCCTCCCATGTGAGCATCCTGAGCAGTGTAATACTTTCACAAGCTAATGACATTTATTCTAAAAAACACCATCCCCTACAATCAAAAAGGATTTCAAATGGATTAAACTTATGCAATAATGTGATGAAATTTCTATGTTTATTCATGATATCACTACTGTTGACACTGACACAACAGCCAACATACTTCTGATAAGTATATGTTAGTAATTGGTGACTCAGTTATTAGGTATACTGATCCCCACACACACCAGGCTGGATAATGTTAGGGTTACTGTCAGCTGCCTCTTACATGCCTGGATCACAAACGTTACAAGGGTCCTCAGGACCCTTTCCTGGGACAAGAATGACTACGACATGGTAGTGGTCTATATGGTAGTGAATGAGCTGTGATGCAAAACCCTGAGAGACTATAAGAGAGGCTCAACTCTCTAGGCATGTCTTATATGCAGGAAAGACTCTAGTTCTGAGTGGAATCCTTCTTTCACCAGCAATTTTGTCTCTGAACCTACCTCTCTATCAACTATATATACATATATATATATATATATATATATATATATATATATATATATATATATATATATAGATATATAAAGCACACAAGCACACACACACATGCATACATATATCTATATATATAAATGCATATGTATATATATATATATATATATATATATATATATATATCTATATCTATCTATACAGAGAGAGAGAGAGAGATGTACACAAGCACACACACACACACACACACACACACACACACACACACACACACACACACACACACACACACACACACACACACACACACACACACACACACACACACACACACACACACACACACACACACACACATTCCCCTCTTTCCCAAGCAGCAACATGTACCTTTGAATGTACGTTTCCTCTGCTGTCCTACCATACTACAATGCTTACATTATTACTTTTTACAACAATAATTAAGAATGATTGTCTAACAAAGGCTGTACTAACTTAAAATAATAATTATAAGGAACTAAGCAGAACACCTGGAAAGAAATTTCACTTTCTTGAGGTACATAAGTATTTCAGGTATAGATCATAATATACATAATTCATAGCTGGAAAGGTTAGTATATCGCTAGCAGGGATTAAGGAAGCGGACTTAAATTCAGGCCGGTTGAAAAAGGCTGCAGTTCAGCAGTTAAGCCCTTGCCATACTCTCCAAGGCAGAACAGAAGATTTGCTGCATATGCTGGTTAATTTTTCTGGGGGAGAGAACTGACGTAGACCAATGATTTAGGGGCTGCTAGCTTCTCAGAAACTTTAGAAGCTGTGTTCTTCTTGTTTTTTAATCTTTTTATCAATGTATGTGATATACAGTCAACACTAGATTTCTGATGAACGTTATAATTCTATACTCATATTTTCTAATAATGAAATTATTCATGAATCTGAATAATGAAATCCAAAATATGACTAATTGACATTGTTCTTAATTATTCTGTTCAATTACCATTTTCAGATAAACACATACTAAAATGCAAAGTGATATGTCAGAAAGTACAGCTGGCAAAATTATAGTCAGGTTTCAAAGACATCCTAATATCAAAGACCTAGATTTAACAGCTTTCAAAGAAATATATTTGCATGCATTCTCGCTGCATTTTAAAATCTGGCTCATAATGTATGAAATATCAGGGCATCCCATTTCCATAATCCCTGCATCCATACTGCATGAAATGGAATTCTTGGATTTGATGCTAAAAGTACAAAGTTGAATATGAAAGCTACATAATAAAGCTAATGTGTACAGAATAACAATGAAGACTTTAAAAGCTTCCAGATGTCTGAGCAGGAGAAATCTCTTTTTCAGCCAAGCATGCCCAGTACAGTTATGGGCAATGTGAATAGCCACTTAAACGTATATGTAGCTCACTGCATAACTCATCTCCCTAGGATGGCCAGTCCTGTCTAGCCTTTGTATATAAATTTACCAGATGCTTCTTAAAACTCCATCTAGCAATCCACTTTATTCAGTTTACTAACTGAGAATACTTCACTAATCAGACAACCATTTACTGGAAAGACATGGGAGGAGGGATTTACAACTGGCAAGCTCATAAAGCGTTCAGCATGTAACAAATGTTACAAAAAAGACTACGACAGCCAACTCATTAGCAGTAAGTTCAAGGAAAACATAGAAGGAAGCACTACAAAATGTTCATGAAAGCAAACAAATTAAAAACAAAAAGTTTTGGACCACTAAAAATCAACTGTTATAACACAGCTTCAGCAATCTGTATGAGTCATACATTACAAGGCACATCACAGCAAAAAAAATCCAATAAATGCATTACCTATACACCAGCAAACAATTTCAGTAAAGCAAGGAAGAATAAAGTATAAACAGATGCTAACATTTTATATCTGACTGATACATCAGCAAAGTGCTGGTTCTTCAGACGAGTAAATCTCCTTGATCCAAAGGGGGGACTTAAATTTGATTTTTCACAGTTTGCTGGAGTTTAGTTTATTTGTTGCAACTTCTCAGGTACACAAACACAAGGTGCTCTTAAAGAATGAGGATTTGAGCATTTATTGGACTAGATGGCCAGCATTACAGCTGGGCTAATGTTATTCCTGTTTTCCTAAGCTTGGAAAAATGCCATAGTCTGATTGGCTGATACATCTGACACTCACTGCCCCTCTCTTCCCAAACAAAGAAACTAAGAAAAAATAATGCCAGTGCTTGTGAATGGCTTCCTATGGTAACAGTTGAATATACAGAAAAAAATTAACTTCAGGTTGTCAAATATCCAATGACTCAAGGGCCACTTCAGGTTGACTACACTCAGCTGGGTGGATGAAACAAAGCAGAAATCCTCAGTCAGACAAATCCAATAGTTTTATAGTATTAACTGCAACTTGACAGAAAAGTTGCAGTAAACAAGTGGAATTTTACAGAAAGCAAAATACATGCAGCAGTTTTTGGTTCTACAATGTATAAACTCTTCAGGTAGCCCCAATAAAAACATGTAACAGATTAATAGCATCTGTTAAAGTTTTGAACTATCACTCATCCGGGTGAAGTGAAGACATATCTAAACATCTGGCAGCTAAACAACTCTGTGAGGTAAGCAGTTGCACTTAATACATTCCCTCTTACCTTTTTACCACAATAATGAGCTCGTGATTGTACAATGACTGTAGGACAGCAAAATGAATACTGTTCTGACAAGTGAGCATATTTAAACAATGCTACTTTGGTTTGTGATTTTGGAGTTGACTGGTAAGAGAAGTTTTATTTGAATATATATTTTGTTTGTTATCACTGTTTTTCACTGTTTGTATGTAGGAAGGGCTAGCTTGTTAACAAAATTTACTTTGATTCAAATTTTGTTGTTTTACTTTTAATTTCACTGTTGGTTGTTAGAAAGGGATAGGTTTTAGACAGGCAGGCTCTCGCCACCCCAAGGGGCCTAGACAGCTTTAAATTCACACAGATTGCAGAGAGGAAAATCCTGAGCATATTTAAACAATCCTACCTTGGTTTGTGATTTACTGATCTTTACTATTAAGAAGAAGTGCGACTGCGAGCGACAGTGTGCAGAAGCTACTGTGACGTAAAGGAATTACAACTATTGTCTGGCTTGCAGAACTTGTATGGTCAGAAACACTTTACCACTTACTTTATTATTTAGTTGTATATTGCTTATGCCATTTTTTTGTCACAAAAGTTGATTTAAGTTCTCTTTGAATTCTGTGGTTACTGATTTTGATTATTCTTTTCTTTTACAATATTTTATTCATTGGAAGCTGAATATCTTCCTTAAATGAGTATGCAGTTAACAATTTGCTAATGCACAAATATCTTGTACAGTGTAATAAATGCTATGCATATTTAAAGGTAACAGCTGATAACACTGGTGAGCTGTGTTCCTTGTGTCAAAGTTTGGATGATTTGCTTACCATTGTTAGAAGTAAATCTAGACTTAATGATGATGATTGCACTTGTCCAATTGGCATGGCTTGGAGAACTCTTGTTTCATATATAAATAACTGGACTGGTGTAATAAATAATGTTAGGCAAAGAACGAATACAACACATTTAGAAAATGATGCATCAATTGTCTGCAAAGATCATTTAACCCCTATGAAAGAAGACGATGCCCCTGACAACTTTGGAATTCTGGGTGCAATTATTCATCAATCTGAGGAGCCGGTTTGTTTAGAAGGAAACAAAAAAAAAAGAAAGAAAGGAAGAAGTTTGCAACAAATAACAAGGAAGAAAAATAAACTGATTAATGATCGTAAAGGAAAGAGAAGACGTAGTAAAAAGGATACTGCTTTGTTATGTAACACACAGGTTACAGGGAATGATAATATTTTTCTATTTGAAAACCTTCAGTCTACAGAAAAAGGCATAATTTTTCCAAAAGAAAAGGTAGAAAAAAGAAGCAATGGGCAGGTGAAAAGGAAGAAATCAAAATTGAACGTGGAAGGATTAAAGAACATTACTGTGAGAAAAAAGAAGAGAAAGACAAATGTTGACTACTTGGTTCAAACTGGGGATTTATAATACCAACTGGATGAGAATTTAATATACATTGAAAACAGTGGGATTAATAATTCTAATGGTGATGAAGGTCTATCCTTTGTAACAATTTATAGAGCTGATATTACTGTATTAGAAGCTGAAGATTCTTCAGAGCTGTCGAGCAAAGATATTCTTGTAATTGGAGATTCAGTTATAAGAGGAACTGATCTCTCTCTCTCTCTGTCATTTGTTAACCGGGTTAGTCCAACTGAGCCAGTGGCTCGTTTTCAGTGGAGACCCGAGGAGAAAAGCTCCAAGTTACAATATAAGAAAATACAGTATAAAAATATTTCAAAGGAAAGCTAAACATTACAAAAACATGATATGCATTACAGGAATTACATATAATAGAAGATACAGATATTTATACATACTGTAAGGAAATATTTATAGTCTTAGAAAAAAACATTTTACAGTAATTATTAGCAGAGCTACACATGGGCATACTCAAACTGAAGATACATGCTAGAAATATCATGGCATTCAATAAGGAGTTGTATGTGGATGAGAGACTGATATAGGGCATAGCAGAATGTTGAGAGAGGTGGCTACTGAGTCAAAGAAGGTAGCTGTGGTAGCAATAAGAGAGATGGTGGAGAGTTGTAATGGGGGAGCATGAAATATTAGATCTTGGTAATGGTAGGTGCTGGCATTTAGGAGAACATTTTTGAGTTTGGATTTAAAGAGATCAGTGCTAGAAATAGTTTGGATGTTCAGGGGGAGCTTGTTCCAAGCCTGGGAGATACTGTTTTTGTAAAGAAGTTTGCCAATATTTTTGTGAGGTTTTTGTGTGTCAATTAGGTGCTGGTCTGAGCTACGGAGAATACAGGAGGGGATGTAAAGGGATATAAGGGAGCAGAGAGAGGGACAAGCTAAGGGTTTGGAAAGCAAAGAGTGTGTAAGTTGCAGCTGAGAGAGGAGCAGGTGTTGGGGGAAGTCCATCCAATGAAGTTGCTTCAAGGCAAGGCAGTGATGTGTTTTGTAAGGATGGTTACTGGCAAATCTTGCTACTCTGTAATAGGTTTGACACAATTTAGATAAAAGGGTGGTTTGTAGATGAGTAAAGACAGGAGATGCATACAGAAGACAAGTCAGGAGGAAAGCCTGACCTAAAGTTTGTTTTGAGTCATCGGTTAGGTATTTTTATTTCTATAGAGTAAACCGAGTTTCTGATTTGTCTTTTTGATACAGTGCTGTATATGGGTATCGAATTTTGATTGGTCATTGATTATTATACCGAGGAGTTTTGTGTGTGGCTCTGCATGAATGATGGCATTATCCAGAGAAAACATGTTGAAAGATGTTTTCAGGTAAGAGAGGGTTTTGGGAAGAAAGAGTAAACATTTAGTTTTCTTGGGGTTAAGTATTAGTTGGTTGGCAGTTAGCCATTTTCCAATGGACAGAAAGCTATTTTGAATGATGGCTAGGAGGTTTGAAATGTTGTCAGAGCAGTTGATAAGGGTGGAGTCATCCGCATATTGTATAAGGGTGGAAATTGTGTAGGAAGTGTGTAGTTGGTTGGTTAAAACATTAAAGAGTAGAGGGCCAAGAATGGAGCCTTGAGGGACTCCAGTATGAATGAGCAGAAAAGGGGAGCAGGTGGACTGCCATCTTACTGACTGCTGTCTTTTAGTGAGATAGCTAAAGAACCATTTAATAGTAGACGAGAATAGGTTGAGATCGGATACATTATTAAGAAGTTTGGAGTGGGAGATGGTATCAAAAGACACAAGAAACAAGTAGATTTTTGCCCTTGCTTCAGCAATGGTCTGAGTAAATGACAATAAATTAATGATACTCAGGGAGATAGTGGATGATATAAAGCAAAGAGATAAAGGGAAAATTATGATATGGGTCATAAATAAGACTTTTGATACAATAAATCATGAAGTATTATGAGGAATGTTGGAAAATTATAATATGAGTATAAAAATACAGAAGGTAATTCATTCAGTATAGAAGAATAGTAATGTTAATGCATTAGTAAATGGATGGTTAAGTGAGGGGATAAAGATAAATAGAGGATTGAAACAAAGATATCATATGAGTATTGTTTTATTTGCCATGGTTATGAACTGTATAGTGGCAAAAATAAATGAAGATATGTACAAGCAAGATTTATACAAAATGAGGATATTGGATATTCAATTATTATGTCTTATGCAGATGAGGCACCCTCCAAACCCATGACCATGGGAGTCCCCAATTATCTCCCTGCATATGAGGCGCCCCACATGAAGCAGCTGTGGGTTTCCCCACCTCCTCTGCTCTTTGTTCAGTGCCTCCCAGACATTTAGATGGCTGTATAACATCACTGCATGATTCTGCTTTTTTTTTTAAGTGTTGTCTGTAAGCTGCACTCAGTCAGGTCCACTTCAAGTAAAGCAAGGGATCTGATTGGCTGCAGCAGCCAGGGAAGTAAGTTTTAATTTCTTGACTGGCTGCAACAGCCAGCCAGGGAAGTAAGCTGATACTTATATTTGCAGAAAATATAATGAACATCGAATAGTGTTATGCTTGCCAGGAGCAAAAATAGAAGATGTGAGACAAGCCTTGGAACGCCTTAATACAAGGAAGTACGGATCTGTTTTTATTCATGTCGGTACAAATTATGTCATCCTCAAGGATTTTCTGACTGTTAGTAGGGAACTGACAGCCCTCTTAGATAGTACAGCTTGTACTGGTGTTAGGACATATTTTTAACAAATCACCTATAGAAAGGATAGTCAGGTTACTGTGAATGAAAAGATTTTTTGGGGTAAATACCTACATGGAAAAAATGTCTTGTTTTAAAAAATAGAAATATGTAGAGCATCCAAGTCTAGTTTTGGGAACACATTTTTAGATAGGATGGGGTGCATTTTTCAAGATCAGGGAAGAGGATTTTTGTTGCAGATATTTTGTAATATTTGATAAACCCTAGGCAGGATTTTTGCCAGGTCGAAAATGTGACTGTTCACAGATAGCAACATTTGATACATCTCTGGTGGTTGTTAATTCTAAGAGCATTAATAATAAAGTTTTTCATTTGAAAATGTACTACTTTCTCACAAGATCGATGTTGCTGTTATTTGTGAAACATGGTTAAAGAACAATGGCTGGAAACCAGTTCTGTCAGGGTATAAACATTTGTACTTTAACAGACATTCTAAAAAAATCATGTGGAGGTGTTATGATCGGGATTAAAGATAGTTAGGAGACCTGTGATTATTACATGTTCAAAGATAACACCAACACTATAGACTGTGTAACTGTGACACTAAAGACAACCCTGGAATATATAACAATTGTTGGAGTGTACAGACCACCAAAGTCAAGTCCAGATGACCGAGAGGAATTCATACATTTCTTGCATGAAACACAGGAGGGAAGAATAATGTTAGCTGGGGACATAAATTTACCAGAAACAGACTGGAATAATATCGATTCAACAACGTTAGTAAGGAAATTATTTACAAAGTATATTCAGAAACTACAATTGCCGCAAAATGTTGTAAAAAAAAAAAAAAAAAAAAAAAAAACTACCAAGGGATGGAACATACTACACATTGTTTGTGTTCCTAAAGAAATTACTGTTACTTCAAGTTCAGTTTTACCATCATTGATGTGCAGTGATCATGGAGTTATAAAGATTAATTTGTTGCTAGCTAATGCTGCCAAACTGAAATCTAAACCAGTGCACAGAAGGTTAATTACAGATTATATGGAAGAAAAACAGTCACCATGTAAAACTAACTAGAGTGAGGTATTCAATGGAAAAAATGTAGATGGAATGTGGAAAGTTTTGAAAAAGAAATTGTCTGAGTGCCAAAAGTAAAAAAAAATGTATAACATCAGAATCTAGGCACTGAACAACAGGGTGAGACATTTCCATAAGATCAAGGTATCCGATTAAGGTGAGAGACATCAAATATAAGAAATGGAAGACAGGCTGCACTACAATTTGAAAACTGAAATTAACAAGCGGGACTAACAAATTAAGCATAGTGTGAGACAAGATCAAGAAAAATTTGAAGAAAATGTATATAAAGATACTAAGTATAATAGGAAACCATCTTATAGATACATAAGATGCGGAAGCCATAAAGAAACAAATTGATAAACTGTGTGCAGATTCTAAAATTTATTCTCAGATGCAACAAATACTGGAATCAAATTAGATTATATTGAAAAAGAAACTGCACAAACATGTTCCAAACAAAGCACAGAGAAAAGATGGAATCAGTAACAATGACCTGAGAACACTTCAGCAAGAACTTATGGTACAATTATATTTATTATACACTAGGTCATATAACTATGGGAAGATTTCTAAGGATTGGAGGTATGCGCTTATTAAACCCATCTTTAAGGAAAAAGGGAATAGGACAAACCCAGAGTCATACAGACCCTTAAGTTTACTTTCATGTTGTAGAAAAATAATGGAGAAGGTAATATTGGATAAGGTTATTGCCAAAACTTCAGAGATTGGGACTTGAAACCATATATCAGCATGCATATGTTGAAAATAGATCTATTACCACCTGTAACATGATGTTCTATAACAATATAATAACAGCTATGAATGAAAAAATGTGCTTTAATGTAATTTATATAGATTTAACTTCAGCATTTGACAGGGACATACACAAAATGCTGATCAATAAATTATTGCAACTGGGTATTTGATGTACTCTTGATAAGATGGATAACTGCATGGCTTACAGATAGGACATGGCAAGTACCATATAGCAACTGGACAAGTGAAATCCTTGGTTACAGTCAGGGTGTCCCACAGGGCTCTGTCCTAGGCTCTTACTTGTTTAAATTGTAACTTTCTGACCCAACTTTTTCATCTAAGATGTTTTACAGTCTATATGCAGACGACCTAAAATTGGGAAAACTGATTACATGTGTTACAGATAAGGCATGGCTGCAAAATAACTTGACTAAATTGACCATTTGGACACAGGAGAATAATATGCTAATAAATACATCAAAAACTAAGCACATGAGATTTGGGAGACATAAACTGAAAGGTGAATATTTAATACAACACAGTGATTGAAACTGTAGACTCATTTAATGACCTGGGTATATGGGTAGATTCAGCTATGAGTTTTTCTAATCATATCAACCAATTGGTTAATGGCAATTATAAAACTATAAGTTGCATAAAAAGATTTATAAAGTTTAGGAAATAAAAAATAATGAAATCATTGTTTGTTAGTTACAATATACCCAAGCTTGAGTATGGAATAACAATATGGAAACCCTATAAGAAAACAAGCATGAGTAAACTGGAAAGAGTACAGCAGAAATATACCAAGAGCATCCATGGATGTGACCATTTAAGTTATTATGAAAGGCTAAAATATCTGAACTTGTACAGTGTCTCTTACAGATATTTAAGAAGGGATCTTATTCAGGTATATAGGGCATTTAGTGACAACTACCCCTGGGAATGTTTGGGGTTATCAAAAAAGTACTAGAGAATCATCAGACAACCAATGTAGAAGATTCTATGTAGAGATGCTGACGCCCCATAGGGAGAGGAACATCCTCCACAGGTACCTGCGATCACCATCAAGGGGAGTGGACACTGGTGTGTGATCCCCAGGGGTGGTGGCATGTGGCTGGAAGGGAAGCCCAGCATCCCCCTGGTAGGATGGCACCCTCACCCTCCCATGTGAGCATCCTGAGCAGTGTAATACTTTCACAAGCTAATGACATTTATTCTAAAAAACACCATCCGTTACAATCAATAAGGATTTCAAATGGATTAAACTTATGCAATAATGTGATTAAATCTCTATGTTTATTCATGATATCACTACTGTTGACACTGACACAACAGCCAACATACTTCTGATAAGTATATGTTAGTAATTGGTGACTCAGTTATTAGGTATACTGATTCCCACACACCAGGCCGGATAATGGTAGGGTTACTGTCAGCCGCCTCTTACATGCCTGGATCACAGACATTACAAGGGTCCTCAGGACCCTTTCCTGGGACAAGTATGACTACAACATGGTAGTGGTCTATATGGGAGTGAATGAGCTGTGATGCAAAACCCTGAGGGACTATAAGAGAGACTCAACTCTCTAGGCATGTCTTAGACACCAGAAAGACTCTAGTGCTGAGTGGAATCCTTCCTTCACCAACAATTTTTTCTCTAAAACTACCTCTCTATCAACATTTTCTATCCAGCTGAGTTCCTTCCCTTAATTCCATTTCTTTTAACTTCTAATCACTAGTCATAAGATCTATTATCTATTTGACAAATCCACTAATTTTAGCACTTCAAATGGTCAATGTTCTGCACCTACTAAACGCATATATTGTAATGGTTTCCTTTATTCCATATGAATATAATCTAATTGGCAAACATATGTGTAATTGTTAAAGTATATTACTTAAAGTCTATTATAATATATTGGAGCTTTTCTACCTGGGCCTCCATTGAAAAGTTTTTTTGGACTAAACCCAGTCAGACAAATCCAGTGAACAAAACCAAAATAAAATAGAATAAAATAAAATGATGACTAGAAATAAAGAGAAGACAAATGGCTTTAACAATTGGCTTAATAGCTGGTGCCATTCCAGGGGTGTCCAGTATGTATCAGCCTAGGATGAGACAATATATAGTCCACCTTGTTTTAAGAATAAACTCCTACATTTCTCATTCAGGAGTTGCCACATACTGATAAAAGTCATTTGTTACCCATAGTGCCTTTTTTAAGCAGACTCCGTCTAGCGGACATCCCAGCTTATCAAATTCTGCACATCTTAAACTGGACCACATTAAGGTGTTTCTTATTCTCAATGCCATGAGTCCGAATAACAAATGTCTCAACCGTGAGGTGTTCCTGCATCTGTAATTTGCCCATGCATTTATAGTTACAGAGAGTTGGTCTAAAAAAAATAATAAAATACCCCCGGTGATGAACCGACATAAATAAACTTTATAACCAGCGAAAAAAATTCTTAAACTGCACAGTATGGCAAGAACTCCTCAAAATGAAAATAGTATAAAAATATTATGAAGAATATGAAAAGCATCATGAGGACCAGTAAAGGAAGCCTTGAATGGAGATTAGCGGAAAACTAAAGAATGAATACCACTTAACATTACACTGAACTTCTCCTTAATGGGTACCTCCAATCTGACCCTACTGACACCATAAATCCAACAGCAAGCAAGTTTTCTGAAAATGTCACCACAAAACAACTATTCAGTCACTGTTTACACCATTGTTATGGTTTATCTTCATATCGTTGATCAAACATGATCGACCGGGCAATTAATCAAACCATTTCCACGAAACCGAAACCACGAAACTTCTCAAATGTCGAAAAAATGTCGAATTTTGACTTTTCCAGCTGTGCCACACCTCCACACCAGTGCTACCATGGGTCAAAAAGGGGCGAGGTTTTGCCATTCGCTTATGTGGAATTCGACATTGGAGACATTCACACTTCGGTATTCGCGGAAGTCATTTCACCCATATTGGGATATTGGGAATGACGATGTAAAGGTAAACCCATTAATATATATATATATATATATATATATATATATATATATATATATATATATATATATATATATACAGAGAGACAGAGCTGCCTGTACTGTATTTTTTCTCAATACTACTTTGTCTGTATTAAAATGTTACCTCAAAATTATATGCTGGTATTTTTGTCAGTGTTACACTTGTTTGTATTATGTTCCAGTCAAAATTCATTATTGTGAAATTCACATAATTCCTGGGTTTTCCCTTTTCTTCACATTTGTGTAACCCTGAAGATAATATATTTAATTTTCTAGGTGTATGGGGCAAGGCCACAACATCGGGGTGTGTGAAGGTCAAAGCCCCCCCCACACACACACATAAAAGTTTTTTTTTTTTTTTTTGTAATTGCAAATGCAACCTATTGGTTTATATTTGCAATCACTTTTTTATTTGATTTTAGTTGCAATTAATGGTAATCGCTGACAAGTTTATTCAATGTTTTGTGTTTTAATCAAACTCAGCAGTGATTATTCATTATAAAGTCATACAAAGGTGTGATGCTTGTGCTGTATTTTTTGCAGTGTTCTCAACCCTACTTTGTCTGTTTTGAAATGTTAGCACTTTACACAACTATATTTGATATATCTTGTATTGTATGATAAATACTGCTCTATGAGCTTGGCTTGTGGCTGAAGAGGGTTGACAAATAGTAATAAATAAATAAAGACTGAAAACCTTGTCCCTGTACTCGGTGCCTTACCAACTCCTGGTTTTCTTTTCACATCTAAAGATTTGCAGTAAACAAACTGCCATTCCTCCAAATTGCCCACAAAAGTGGGTATCATGACAGATTAAGTGAGTCTGTGTGTTCTGTGATGGGCTGGCATCTCATCCAGGATTAGTTCCTCTACCCTGTACCTATAGAGTGTCACAACAGGCACTGGTTCCCCATGAATGGTTATGGCATAATCTTGTGAAAACTGTTTTAAAATGTTCTCTCAGTGGTTAAAATGCCAAAATAATAACAGAAACAGTAACAAAATTATGCAGAAGTATGTACTAAAGAGAAAAGTGAGTGTTTCAAAAGGTATAAGAAAATGATAGACATGATGAAGGGAATGATTCTGGAAATTAAAGAGCTGACCTCCTTGTTGATTCAGCAGAAGAAACAATTTAGACATTTAAAATGAATGATGACAAGATTAAGGAACTAAAATAACAATAAAATGAATAACATTTCAACATGCACCTTACATCCATAAGGTAATCGCTTTAGCCATAATGCCAACCTGAAACCCCCTTTAGGTTAGCTGTCTTTGTGTGCTATTTTAAGCCTAGCTAATTTTCTCCCAAGATGAGAATCAAACTTTGCACCTTCAGTCTGTAAGGGAAACAACTTCAAGGAAAGCACTTGAGGGAAATGTCTGGCAGATTAAAAGAGTTAAAGTTAAAATAAATTGTAATGAAATATATATCCAAGAGGTTTAATATCCACTTCAGTGATATGCCAGAAAATGTGCACATTGTGGATTTGACTGTGTCCTTTCTAGAACTGACAATTATAGGCTTACAGATTCCTTAAGAATAAGATTCAGTAATCAAAAGGATACACAGACTATGGGGATCAAACAAGAAAGGGCTATCACATGCCATACTGCCTGCGTAATAAGGCCACGGAAAATAAGGTCTGCTGCAGTTTACCTAATATGAAATATGAATCGTAAATGATTGTAGATTATAAATTATACATTACTGTCTGAAAGACCTTTATGTGTAGAAAGGCACATTTCAAGAAGCTGCAATGTGTCTCTACAGCTAACTAGAGTCTCACCAAAGAGGTAAGAGTTCTACACTTTTGAGGAGACATGGAGTGGGGAGCCAGAAAGACTGCAAGGCCTTACTGTGACCCAGATGACCCATAATCAGTTAGAGACCAGAGTGCAGGAGGAAATGACTGGTCAAGGTGACTCTGATTGGGTTACTCTAGCTCAACCATGGCGGAAGGCATCTTAGCATAATTCTGTCACACACTGGAGGTCAAATGCCAGAGCAGGCAGCACTGTAGGCTGAGATGTACACACCCACCAAGTAATTCATTTGCTTTATAGTCAAGCTAAGTGACATGTTAAATTGAGCAGAGAAAGTGTGCATGCATCAGTGGGCCAGCTGTTAAATAACATGCATGCCAGTCTGCTTTCTAGGGAATACAGACTAGTCAACGTCATCCCTCTAAATAAAAATGGATCATCCACCAGTCCAGGCAATTATTGACCAATCAGCCTAACTAGTCTGATTTGCAAGGCCATGGAGATCATGCCTGTTAAATATGGTAGACATCTTTGAGTCAGTCACCAAAGCCATGGACGAGGGGGAAGATGGTGCACGCTGCTTACCTGGACCTGGCCAAGGCCTTTGACACTATTCCCCACTCAGGCATAATAGAGAAACTGTCTCAGCTTGGCCTAAATCCGTATATGATCAGATGGGTAGCTAATTGGTTCACTGATAGAACTCACTCCATCAAAATAGGAGAAGCTATCTCAAGTAGTAGACCCATAATGAGTGGGATACCCCAGGGTTTGGTCTTAGGGGCCCCCACTGTTTTGGAGAAACTTTTCCAATGTACAAGTCAAAACCAGAGGTCTATGGCAGACTAAGTTTGTAGATGACTGCCTGCTGGGCACTGTCATCAACTCCCTAGTGATGTAGACATACTGCAAGAGAGTCTCACCCAAAAAAATGACTGGTGCCAGAAACATGGCCTCAAATTAAATGCCAAAAAATGCATCATCATCCCCTTTGGGGAGTGTGACATCTCCACAAATTATTACATTGATAATAATGTCCTAAGCATGCAAGCAGTTGTGAGGAACTTGGACACCCAAGTTGACAGCAATCTAACTTTTGACCACAATGTTGCCTCCATTGTATGGAGAGCTTTCTACATGGCTCACCTAATTAGTATGGGTATTTCTTCCAGGAATAAGGAAGTCATAATTTCCTTGTATTCTTCCTTTATCAGGCCCATCATTGAGTATAACTCCCTTTTCAGCATGTACCTCACGAAGCACGTGCAGCAGCTGGAGAGACAACAAAGGTTCCTGACCAGAAGAATCCAGAGCTTCAAAAATCTATCCTACATGGATAGGCTAAAAGCCCTGTCCCTCTACTCCATCCCATTCAGACTCCTCTGAGGTGATCTATGTCTGACATACAGAGCAATCTTTGACCCCACTTTGATGAAATTGCTGCATATCTGGAAGCCAAACTCCACTCGCGTGACCCACACACAAAACCTCAATTTGGTCTGCAACATCAATATGACTTGCTGGTGGGACAGATTTGTATCCCAGAGACTCTCCCATCTGTGGAATAGACTCCATCTCCACATCAAGCAGAGTACTTCATTATCTGAATGACTGAATGGGAAATAGAAAATACACCCCTGGGATTCCACCTGTGCCCCTGCTGGACAGGGGCATCAGGTGCTGACTTGTCAGAACATGCGCTAATTTATTGGCTAGGCTTATAAGGGCCTCAGGGCCAGTAGCCTAGCAACTTGCTATGATCCTATGATCCTAAGTCAATCAAGTATTCTTGGTGACTACATGAATGGTAACCTCCCACAAATAACTCTCCAAAAGAAGAATATTGATTGGAGTCAGCCAATCAGGATCACCCTGAATATGGGTTATGAGCTGTTGGCTGACATCCATGCCAGTCTGCTTTCTAGGGAATGTGAACTAAAGTCAGTCAAGTATCCTTGGTGACTGCCTTGGTCATGGCCACCCATAATTAACTCCCATCCATAGAAGAACAAATTGGCTGATCATTAGCAAGATGGGTGACTGTTAAAAGGCTCAGGCATCAAAAAGAGACAGAAGAATAAGAAGTGTGGAACTGATGAACAATATTCTTTATCATCAGAAAATTATTAACAATAGAAGACTATAAATATGGAGGAAATTGTATATTGAACAAAATGGTAGCAGAAGGGATACAAAAATGAGTTAGGATTAATATGCACAGATTATTTTAAATCTGGTCATCTGAGTATTACAAATGGATGCATAGGCATGAGAAATGTAACATTCAGACATTTGTGATGTATTAAAAAATTGTACTGACACTAGCTGCATGCACCCATCTTTATTAGCACATATTTCAGACCACATGACACGCATTCCAAATGCTGGTGTAGACCCCAGATGCCAAACATCTTAAAGATAAATGTAGATAGATATGTGTATTTATTTTGTGTATTTATTTTTACTTTGTGTGAGTGTGTGTGTGTGTGTGTGTGTGTGTGTGTGTGTGTGTGTGTGTGTGTGTGTATATATATATATATATATATATATATATATATATATATATATATATATATATATATATATGGTTTCTGTGCATTTTATCAAATGCTGTTTCCTCCGCAAATGCAGAGGTGTGATTTAATATTGATGGTATGGATAGCTGAGCTGTTGAAATGTCAATGGTGTGCAATGTCAAGACAGGTAAGTGGGGATGGAGGGGTGAGATTGTTTGTGCATATGTATGTGAGTTAGGGTTAAGGTTGGGGATGAGTGAAGGATAGGTGCTGTATGCTTGTGTGCATGTTTGTGTATTTTTGGGTTAGAGTCAGGGTTAGTTTAGTGGATAAATGTAGTATTTTTGTGTGTGTGGTTGTGAATGTTTGTGTGTCTGAGTGTGTAATGTGTAGTGATAGTGTTACAGGAAGGATTTTATGAAGGTAGGGTGTAAGGTTAGAGTTGAGGGAAGGGGCAGCATAAGGATTAGGGTTAGCACCTATTCCTAAGTTGGTGCAGGGACACTCTCTTGTAACACTGCCATTATTCAGATAAGTTTGAGCTTAATGTTATGGGGGTTTTATTGTTAATATGAAAATAAATAGTTTTACTTTCTCAATATTATTTCATTCAATATTGTTGGTGATCGGTATTGTGTATGGTCAAACTTTTTTTTATTGGTTATAAAGACTTAAAAAGGAAAAAGGAAAAAGTCATGGACATTCAGAAACATATAGCTGAAACACTTGATGTTCTTAAGGGGTCATTTGCATATATCCCATGGGCCTCTACTACAGGACGTTTAAGGTATCACACAGTGAAAACTCTAGCTTGGCTAGCTTTTTCTTGTAGTTTTTACTATATATGTATGTACACACACACACACACACATATATATATATATATATATATATATATATATATATATATATATATATATCAATTTATGGGTCCCCTTCTAAAGAATGAATTACCTGAAGATTGAACCTCAGAAGACCGAGATGATAAAACCGAAAGATCAGAAGCCTGAAACTTTGAAATACTGAGTCCAGCAATACTGAACTATAATGTAAAGGTGAATCAGTAAGTGATGAAATTATTGTCTGTCACTTTAAGATTTCTTTTACATATGTAAAAGTAATGTGACAGACTTTATGTGCCAAGTTTCTGGTAGTGGTGGAGATGTTTATGTAAGTTTTAACTGCAGGATAAAAAAAATAATAAAAAAGGTAGCTATTGAGCAGCATGAATTGTGAGGCATGAGTATTCAATGTGCAGTTGTAGTTTTCCCTTTTTTTGAAATGTAGTGCAATCTCAGAGTTAGTATATTAAATGTTCAGGGGTGTGGAGGGCACAGCCTCCCACATGGGGGTATGCCCCCCCCCTGCAAAATCATATGATAACAAATATAGTTATAGTTTTGAATTTGTAAATCACTAAGGCTGCACTCACTTTTGTTTATAGTGGTATTTGAGATAGTATGCTGCTATAAAGCTTATTGTTTTTAGTTAAGGTATTTTGTTTTTGGAGATAGTTTTAGTTTTAAATATGTGCTGCTATTCTGAAGTATGTAAGTGATGCTTTGATGTCAGATATGTGTCTGTTTGTAAGGTGTTTTACATTGGTGTAGGGTAGGGATTTAATGTTTGCTTTTCTGTGTTTAGTATTGTGGGACTCTGTATTTTAAAGTTTCAGACTTTTGATATTTTGTTTTTTATCATCTCAGTCTTCTGTGGTTCAATATTCTGAAAATTTGTGCTTTAGAAGTAGCTCTATATTATATATATTTATATATGGACCCTATCAGTTGATCGAGGTTTCAGAAACTTGAAATTCATATTGGTGAGATGATATGATCGAAATTTTGAAAACTCAAAGCTTATGAATGGAGATCATGGTACAGTGATGATCAGGAAATTTACTGTTTTCCTCGATGTAGTGTGATCTTAGAGTTGGTATATGTAATTAGCAGGGGATGTAGGGGGGTTCAGGGCAGGCAAAACCACAAAAAAGATTGATTTTTGTTTTTTTGTTTTTTTTTAATGTTCGAGTTTACAGAAATTCAATCATATCATCTCACCGATATGAAATTCAAGTTTTTGAAAACTCTATCCAGTGATATATGTGTGTATGTGTGTATATATATATATATATATATATATATATATATATATATATATATAGGGTCTATATTACCAAAGCAAAAAACCCTATTCCTGAATACCTAAACATCGGCACCTATACCGTGAACAACGAAAATCCCGAACACACTAAACCATGCCAAAAATAATATCGAACTGTCATAGTCGGCCAACCCCACCACCTGCTACATACACCTACCCAAAGAAAATAAATAAACCACACACATACACTAACCAAACCCTACTTTTATCCTAAGGTAAAGCACCAAAACCCTACCTCTAACCCTACACTAAATGTGAACTAATAGGTATATTTGTAATTATCAAAAGAAAAAGAAAAAGCAACTTTTACATGGGGGAGTTCACCCACCCACACAACCTAACATAGGAGTTCAGCTCTCATATCTCCAGAAATTAAATATATTAATTCTAGGGTTACACAAATATGAAGAAAAGGGGAAAGACCTGGGATTATGTAATGGTCAATATAATGAACTTCAGCTGTTATATAATTTAACCAGCTGTACCACCAAAGAAAAATACCAGCATTTTTACCCTTTGATTTCAATGTTAATTGGGGTATTTTGCAGACACCTTAATCTTTATGGGCATCAGCTGGGTTTGAAGACCCTGTGTTTCAGAAGTATAGCCAAACTATCCACTTATGCTGTGCTGATGAGGCCAAAAAAAATGCCAACACATTCATGTCCACAGCTAGTGGAGTGTGGCTTTATTGGTCTGAATGTAACCATAAGGACTTAAAAGGTAAAGACATTAAGAAGCCATGTTGCTGAGGCACTTGATATCCTTAGGGGTTATTTGCATATATCCTATGGGCCTCCATTATAAGAGTTTTAAGCTATCACACAATGAAAACTCTACCTTGGCTGGGTTTTTCTTGCAAGTTTTACTAAATATTTTGTCTGTGTGATCTTTTTACCCTTTGGTTTATAAATATTCATCTATCCACAACCCTTTTTTTTCCCATTTTTGCACACGGGGTTGGAATGTCACTTCAACAATAACAATCATCTTAAGCCAAGGTCTATACCACAGGGTAGCCCTGACATGGTTGCTCTTCAAGAGTACACACTCACATGCACACTCACACCTATGGCCAACTTACAGTGTCCAGATTACCTACTGCAGTCTTTGGAATGTGGGAGGACACCAGAGCACCCAGATAAACACAGGGATATATACGGTTTATGTAGCAATTGAAAGGTTATCTTGTCAAACAGGAAAAAGACAGTGTATATGACCAAAAATCAGTTGGTCACATACTAGCCTTTTTTTCTGTACAGGATTGCAGTGTAGCAGTGATCTGGGAATTCCCCCTTCCCCCAATGTAATACATTCTCAGAGTTGGTATACATAAATAGCAAAGGGTGTTATATGATGAAGTGCCATACATTCATATATAGACAAACCAATCAGTAAAAACTACAAGAAAAATCTAGCCAAGCTAATGTTTTAGTTTGTTAGTTGGGATATTTTGTAGATACCCTAATGGTTGTGGACATCAGCTGGGCATGACAACCCTGTGTTTTGTAAGGTTAGCCAAACAGCCCACTTATACTGTGCTGACGAGACCATAAGAAGACTGAAACTTGCATGTCCACAGCTAGTGAGGTTTGGCTTTATTGGCTTGAATTTATCCATAACAGACCTAAAAAGAAAAAAGTCATGGGCATTCAGAACTGCCATACAGCTGAAACATTTAGTGTCCTCAAGGGGTCATTTGCATATATCCCATATGCCTCTAATACAAGAGGTTTAAGAAATCATACAGTGGAAACTATAGCTTGGCTAGATTTGTTATAGTGTTTACTGATTTGGTGTGTCTCTGTGGTGTGATCATTTTACTCATTGCTTTAGTTTGTTACTTGGGATATTTTGCAGACACCCTAATGGATGGATATGACAGCCCTGTGTTTCTAAAGGTTAGCCAAGCAGTCTACTTATGCTGTGATGACAAGGCCATTAGAAGGCTGAAACATGCATGCCCACAGCTAGTGCGGTTTGGCTTTATTGGCCTGAATTCATCCATAACAGACTTAAAAAGAAAAATGTCATGGGTATTTAGACCTGCTATATAGCTGAAACACCTGATGCCCTTAAGGAGTTATTTTCATATATCCTATATGCCTCTAATACAAGAGGTTTAAGGAATCACACATTGGAAACTCTAGCTTGGCTAGTTTTTTTCTTGTAGTCTATACATAAGACATATTGGCGAAACAGCTATGTGCCTCAATGGATCCCCATCCATGTGAAGCAGAGTCCATCTCTAATCCTATTTAATCATAACCTTGATTATGGATGGGAAATTGGAAATTCTCCATGGTCTGTTCCCCAAGTCTTTAATAGACAGAGGCAGACAGTAATGCCCAAACTAACATACCCCCAGCACATAACCTGTAGAAACTTCCTAGCTAACATACCTATTCCTAATAAATGCCCATAAGACATAGGGACAAAATTTGGTTGGATTGCACAGCTAGGCTTATAAAGGCCAATGTCATCATTACCTAGAATATATTTGAACTTAGGAGCCTATAAAGAGGGGATGGTTGAGGTGATATGGTGAAAGAGTTAATATATTTTTCAAAATAATGGCCATCCCACCTCCTTCTTTATTGGTTCTATCTAGTGTGCATATATTATATCCTTGTGCTAATATATCTTCATCTTTTTATTTCCTTGTATTAGCCAAGTTTCAGTAATAACAAAAATGCAGAAAAGATATCCAGGTATGTGTTTCTGTTAGTTTGTTTCAAATACTTCTAAAGCTGGCAGTAAAAAGGGACAGACCAGATGGCTTTGTTGGAGGAAAGTTCATATCAGAAATATGTTGAAGTTTTGTGTGCTTTCTATAGTGTGTAGGGTTTTCAGGGTCTGGATTAGCATGAATGAGTCCACATGATTTTAAGATTGAGGGTGTAAGATGGGCATTATATAATAGCATAAGTTGTGTATATTTTAGTTTTTTGAGGGGGATATATTTGGAGTATTTTCATACAGCTTGGGCTATTATATTGGTTGTGATCAATGGGTCTTGTTTCGTCCAGTAGTTAGAATGTATGCATTCTTTGTTGTATTTAATAGTTATAATAAGCTTATAGATGCTTGAAATCATTTTTTTATGGCAAAACAAGTCCCAGAGGGTTTTACACATGGAAATATCTGTAGAGGAAAGAGTGTGATCATCCAAGATCTTATAACAGAGTTCTTTTATTTGTCTTAATATGGTTGTGTATTTTGCCTGGAGATTTAGTTTGTTTCTTATGGCAATTGCTGAGTCTTGTTTGTATGGGAGAACGTCCGGAGTCCACATGATTTTAAATGCAGATAAAGCAGGGACTAAATGTGAGGCTGTTTTTTTTTTTCCTGTGGTCAGAGGTTTAGGCTTAGCTTGTTGAATATGGACCTGTATTTGCTATAGTTAACCTTAAACAGGTGGATGGTAGCTGATGTGAAGAGAATATGAGCCACAAAGAATTGGTAATGGATATTATGAGTCACAAAGAACTGGTGGTGAATATTATTTGGAAGTTGAGAATATGTATGGAGAGTTTCTGGATAGGTGTGTTGTAAGGAATACTAATAGGATGTTAAGTTGCCTGCAGGTGAGAGGGACAGGACTATGAGAACTAGAGAAGAAGCATTCTTGCAGGTCATAAAATGTGAAGGGAATAGAAGAAAGTTTGGGTAGTGATATCTATATGAAGAGAAATTAGGGCAGAGTCTAAAGTTTCAGTAGTAGAGACTATTTTGTATGGAGTTGGTATAAAGAGCAAGATATCCTATGAGGCTAAGGAAGGGTTGAGAGAAAGTAGATCAAGAGAAGGTTGGGTTAAAGTATTTATGAGAAACTGAAATTTAGAGGAAAAGCTTGGAAGAATGGGATTAGTGGATGAGTGATTAGTGGGTGGGGTTATAAGAAGAGTAAAAAAGATGTACCTGGAACCATGAACAGTAAAAAGTATATTTAATTGGTTATCCACCAAGTTGGTAAAATCAGTTCAGTCAAAGTGCACGCAAATGCTAAAAACATATATATATGATTATATGATAAAATTTTAAAAATTTATAAAAAGCACAGCAGATAGATGAATATCATCAGACTCGGTTATGTAGATGTTTAAGGTGTGGTTTAATGGTTACCGTTTCATTAAGTCCTGGTGATAAGTGTGCTTTAAATCTAAAAATCCATTTCAATTGCTCATGCTCAGTTAACAATTTAATATTTTTTCCTCTTAATGGTTGTGGTATGACTTTTAGTATAGCAAACATAAAGGTTTGTTGCATCTGTTTCAGTGGTGTGTTTATAAAGTGTGTTAGTCAAACCTTTTCTGCTGATATCAGATATATGCTGGCCAATCCTCTCTTTCAGTTTTCTGTTTGTGTTATCTATGTAATATGCATTACATGCACAACAAGAAGCATAGCAGACTATGTTTCTTGTGTTAAAATTACCATATGTTCTAAGGGTAAAATAAAATTGTAACCATGAAAGTGAGTATATATATATATATATATATATATATATATATATATATATATATATATATATATATATGTATATATATGTATATATATATATATATATATATTGAATGCAGTTGTTACATTTGTATGTGCCTTGTCTATTGCTCATGAAGTGCAAATAGCTATTGGGTTGTTCCCTATAGCAAAGTATATTCTTCAGGTTAGATGCTCTCCTATAATTAAATCTAGGTGAAGCACTAAAATCATTTTGTAACTCTGGAATCTCTGTTAGAATAGGTCAGTATTTACTAATGATACTTTTAATCATAGATGTATTTCTGTTGTACATAAATATATATCTGTGAAATTGTTTATTATTGATAGTGGATGGGTTACTATTTCTTGATGCATATAAAGGAGCTTAAGAGTCTGTCTTACATTTGCCAATGACATCATGCTTAATATTGTTAATGTTAACATTTTGCTCATTGTTTCCTCTGTTTATAAGCTCATGAGCAAGTGATTGTAATTGTGATTCCATGTTGGTGTCATTAATATTGTCTGGCTACCTTCGTAAGCTGGTTTCTGACTATGTTGGGATAAATGTGTGGAGGATGTAAACTTGTTCTATATATGTAAGTATTCTTCCTAACTGGTTTTCTGTACATGGTTGTCTCAATCTGACCTGTTGCTAGTTTTTTCAGAGATATATCTGAAAAATTTAGACTTGAGTTAGAAATTTCACTTTTAAACCTCAGAAAGTTAGTGGTAATAGAAATGTTTGCTTCAAAGTTTTAAACTCTTGAACTGAACCTCCCCATATAAGAAAAAGGTCATCAACAAAATGTTTGTAGAATCTAATTTTGTTATGGAAAGGGTTGGTTTCACGTAGTATATTGGTACATTCCCACTGATATATTGCGATATTGGCAACAGGGGTACCCAGTGCTATACCTTTAACTTGTTTATATACTTGTCATTGACACAAAAGTATGCTGTTGGTAATAACAAAGTGTAACAATTCACATATAGTGTTGATTTTGTCTTGGGTATAGTCAGAAAAATCAAAAAGGTGTTTTCTAATGTATCGAATGCCTATATCGCTAGGAATAACTGTAAATAAAGAATTTACCTCAAGAGTGGCTAGCATACAGTCTTTAGGTGAGTTTTAAGACAACCAGTCTGACAGTTGATGAATAACATCTGCTGTATCTTTTAAGATAGTTCCAGGAACAGGTAGAAATTTCTTGAATTGTGTTTCCAGATATTTAGATAGTGGTTTTGTGGCCAACCATGAGCAGATATGATCGATCTCATTAGTGGACACGTACAAGATTTTCCGCACCTTGGGTATTCCATATATAAGAGGTATGGTTGGATTGTCAGTTCTAAAATAATTATAGAGGTCTTGATCAATGTGATTATCAGTGTACATCCATTTGAGAGCTGCTGAAAGCAATCCCATGATTGCAATGGCTTGTATAAACTGGAGCATGTTAAGAGGAGGTTGGTATAAACTGGAGTAGGGTAGGAGATCAAAGTGAGTCTGTGCAAATGGAGGGCATATGGAGTGAGTCCACCCAAGGTCTTAGCTGCTAAAAAATCTATGAAGCCCCAGACGATAGAGTGTTTACAATCTGATACATTCAGGTATGACCACAAGTATACAGTGAATAGGAGGAAGAGAAAATATCAATATTAGTAATCCTACAGTATCAATATACCTGTCTCTGTTTAGCTATCCAAACATCTCATCTGTTCCGACTGTGAAGCACTCTGTGACTGCTATAGAGCTTATGGAAGTAAAACATACACAGTTTTAATGATGGTTTGATGAGGGGGTTATTTATGTGAACCCTGATCACAGTCTTGCTACAATGGATGGAGTTGGGTGTGCAGGCTCATTGATATGGCTTTTATATAACTTTCACTTATGGTTAAGAGGGAGATGAACTGTGGTATGCCAGGTATACTGTACTAAGACAGTAGAGCAGTGCTGGGATGAGGTAGGAAACAGTAGACTTTGCTGCAATATTGAATGATCACATTGGTGAGCAAAATCAGTATAGTTGTAGTCCAAATTCATCACTAGTTTTTTTTTTTTTTGGTGTCTTCCAAGAAACAATGGAGGAAAGCTGCTTGTCTTTTATTTGTAAGGCTTTCACATTTGTAGAAATGTGTGTCTGGTGTTTTAATGTTGCAACATTAGTTTGTTATTATTATAATTGCCTTTTTTTTTTCATTTTCCAAGATGGAATTCTTTGCTTTAGTAGCTTCCTGTTGTCAGATGTTAACCAAACACCTGTGATATCTCTTATTTTCTTGAGAGGATAAAGTCAATTTAGTATAGACTGGAGCATGTGCAAGAAGGGACTGAGGGCAATAACTGGGCTAGTATCATGATAAATCCCATCAACTGACTGCATTTAGTTCTGAGTATAAAGCTTGTTATGATGACTATCTAGTATGTGACATTACTGGCTTTGTTTGGAGACTTGAAAGACAAACAGAACATTACTGGTTTTAGGATAAGTAAGTAAGTTAGGAAAAATCAACACATATTTCCATTTTTCTGGGAAAATTGTGATTTACATTTTTCTAAGAGGTTCACTGAGCCCAGATACATTTTTGGACCATTTTTTTTTATTCCTTTCCCTCAAAAATGTCAGTATGAGGGACAGGAGGGGTAAGCCCCTCCACATCATTCATATAGAGACTTTTAGACTTTGCACACCCTTACTTAATATGAGAACTTCTGAGGTCACGTAACCTTGGGGAATGTTATGCAAATTCATTTAATTGGTCCATCAACATATCAGAACTGGATGAAATGCACTGTTACCATATTGCACACTCACCTCAGAGTGTAGTGACAGATCATTCATGCAGATAGAAATGCGTAGTGTCTGTGCAGGAGTGAATGCCTCTGCTGCTGCTGATTCTTACCCGAGGACTGTCGCATCAAAACCATGCACCCACTTCCACAGCAAGGCTGCACATCTAATGTGCATTAATCACTCTAAAGTACAAGTAGTGCATGTTAAAAGACTATGAGACTATGACATAAAAGACTCAAGTTGTATTAGTACGTTTCATATTATGCATGTACAAGGGCATAAGTTTTATGGGAACAGGAAGAATGTAACAGAGGTATCTGTAGAAATTTTGAACACTGTATTAGCAGTCCTTCAGAACAGCAAGACTGAAAATGTGAATTGAGGTATGTAGACCAAGTTCTGTGTTGCACTATATCATAGTATGCCCCTAACTCCTAGGTATAGCAATCTCTGGAGTTAAGTAGTACAGGGAATGCAGGTTCCCATGTTGCGGGTAGTGCATGAGTGAATTGTGCTGAAAAATGCTTAAATAATGTTACAGAGACATTTGAAATCTGTGGGTTTTAATTAATTAATTACTTTATTTTGTTTATTTAGTTTTTTTGAGCTATTGAACAATTAGGGCTCACCAGTTTAGGTGTCATATGCTATAATGGCTTGGGTAAAAAAAACCTGCATATAAACAAGATGAGCTGAATGTGAAATGGCAATAGACTGTAGCTTTGTATGAAATATTTACATAACGAATCATATCGCATAATGCAAAACAGATTTCAATAAATTCATACATTTTAGCCTGACATCTCTCAGCATTGTCATCAGACTCCAGGATAGTAGACACATAATACATATTCACCAACGTTTATCATAATCAGGATGCCATTCCAAAATCTTAATAAAGAAAGAAGCCATTCTTTGCTAACAGAAGCTGACGATATATGCTAACCTCATGTTGAAGGGAAAAAAATCTATAAACCTAAACTATTTCATGGGAAACTTAATATATTTCCTATGACTAATACCCTTAAGTAATTTGTGTGGTTATGTGGTTATGTTGCTCTTTAAAATATATTTGCATCATCCATGTAAATTAAGACGGTCATTTTCTTAAAGCAACTGTTTTGACTTTAAGTATCATTTTCCCACAAAACATTTAGAACTACTCGCCTGTAAAAAAAAAAAATAAAAAATAAAAACATTAATTGATTCCCTGCTGAGTCAAGATCCTGACAAAACACATTCATTTTTGGATTCTCAAATAAAGTTAAATAGACACATATATACTCATTGCATTTGCTGTAAGCATCAAGTAATGTTTTGAAGTTTTACTTAAACCTTCATAACTGAATAAATTGTCAGGAATCTGTATCTATTTTCTGTAATACTTTGCGTAACAGAATATGAGAGGTATGTTGTTCTTGATAATTTGATCATGTGGGCAGTGCCATTTTGGGTGATCCTTTCTTCAAGACAGCTACATTAAGATCTGTCTCTTCTTTGTAAGTGTCATTTGTCCTATCTGACATGAGATCCTCTGATACCAGGCATGACTGAAAAAGATTCATCCTAACAGTTATATTCTTCAAGATGGGTGTGCTTCCAGCAACCCCACAGGTATAAATAACAATTCTCAAGTAACACCATGATAAAATATATACAACTGATACGGCATTTAATGACTGGTTTGCAGCTGATGATAGTTTTTTAGCTATACTTTGACTGGGATATCAGATGGTAGGCTTCATGTGAGTAGTATACAGACACTGCTGATATGGACTGAAGGGCATCTAAAGTATATCAGGTATTATACAATAAAAGATCATTATTATTCAAAAATGGCCTCACTGATTGGACAGCCAAAACAGTCTGCCTTTTGTAAATCAAGCATATACTAAAAGAAAAAAGTCTGGCTGCAAAGGTACCACTGACTTTCTATTAGTATATGCTGGGTAACAGCATTCTATACTGAGGACACAAAAACATGAGAAAAATCAGGTACTTTCAGCAAAACTAAAGAAAGACAACCATACCTGAGTTTCCTCGTGTTTTTCTTTTTTTAACTTTTTATTGCATTTTAAACCAGGCAGTTTGCCACGGTGGTACGGCGGTAGCATTGTTACCTCATAGCAAGAGGTTCTCCCGTTCGATTCTCGGCTGGGCTTGGGAGTGCCTTCTGTGTGGAGTCTGCATGTCCTCCCCACGGTTGGGTAGCGTCTGAAAGACATGCGTGTGTAAATGGGCGTGCCTTCATTGAAGGTTGAGCATCGAGCTGGCACCTCGGCATTTCGTAAAAATCTACTGCCAATCATTAGCGGACCGGAGTTCCGCTGTGGTGACCCCTTACCGGGAAAAGCCAAAAGACAAACAACAACACTGCATTTTAAACTAGCTTGAACAATAATTACAAAAATTCAAACAGCAAATAAATAACAAATAAAACTATATACAGAGTCCATAACAGGTATTGATATTAGATCACAACATTAATACTTTTCTAATAGATCTTTAAGTTTTTGCCAAGATATTTTTTGATGAGTAATATTGTTGGTTCTATTATGCAAAGTTTGTAGTTCTTTGCTACATACATTTTTTTGCTAGACAGATAAATTCTGAAAAAGAGTGGACATTTCTATTTTTCCAATTCATTGTAATAACCTTTCTGGCAATAACCAGGATTGACCATAAGGGAGGTTCTAAGAACTGGATCTTTAACTGGAACATTGAATAGAATCAAAGAATTTGTAATATTGCATTTATCTATTCCTCATATTTTTCTAATGCCCCTAGTAAGATTTTTTTTAAATAGTAAAAAAACAGAGATGCTCATTTTCTCCATTGCTTCTCTTGTACTGATGTACTTTGCAAGCATGGGAATGTAAATACCATAAGCATTCAAATACGTCAGTAAAGAAAAGACAGTGCGTAAGGAGACTGAAGTGGCGTTATACAAACACATTATTTAAGAAAGGTAAGCGATTGCTTACTTTTCAAACAAAAAGTTGAGATCCCTCATCAAAATCTCTAAAGTCAGCTATGAAGGCAGAAAGAATTGCAGCAGACACTAAAAACAACCACAAAGCCTTCTATAGTTATATCAAGAATCTCCACGGCAATACCCAGGTTTGCTCTGAGTTACTGCACAATGGTACCTCCTATACTGAGCCAACAGATATTGCCAACATATTGGCCAACCGATTCAGTGCCAACTTTATCCCTGTCTCCCCCCAAAAGGACCAATCACAATACCGGAGGAATGCCAGGCACCCAGCATTACTGCAGCACAGGTTAAAGCTGCATTGTCCAAGGCTAAGAATACAGCTTCCATGGGACCCAGTATCCCTGGACATGAACTACAAAGTGAACTGGCACCAGTCACAACCTCACCTCAGGCTTTGTCCCTACCGAATGGCGTACTGCTACAGTCATTCCTCTCCATAAAGGGGGAGTGACTTTAGACCCTGGCAATTATTGCCCCATTAATGTGACAAGTCTGATATGTAAGGCTATGGAGCACATCATCATGGACCAAATTAACAAGGTTATAGGGAATCTCCAAACTCTAGATCCCACGCAATTTGGTTTTGTGAAAGGTAGATCATGCCTGCTCAACCTGGTTGACTTCTTTGAGTCAGTCACCAGAGCTGTGGATGAGGGCAAGGCAGTTCATACAGCCTACCTCTATCTGGCCAAGGCCTTTGATACCATTCCCCACTCAGGAATTATTGATAAACTCACCAAACTAGGCATCAACCCCTATATCACTAGGGTCTATATCATATGTTTGAAGTTTTATAACTTTGAACATTAAAATATTGAATTTAAATGTTTGAAGTTATAAAACTTCGAATATATGTAAAAAAAAAAAACAAACTCAAAACTAACAACTGTAGGTAGGGGGGCAAGCCCTCCTTCATACCCCCACATGGGGGGGCTGCACCAGCCACACCCCCTAATTTTTAAAAATACCAACTCTGAGACCGCACTGCAGTGCAGTAAGGGAAAGCTTCCCTTTACTGCACTATAGTGCGGTCTCAGAGTTGATATATTTAAAGAGTGGGGAGTGTGAGGAGTGCAGCTCCCCACGTGGGAGGTGCAGGGTGGCTTGCCCCCCTGCCTACACTAGTCAGGTAAGTTCCGTTTTTGTTTTCTTGTTTTTTTTTATTATATGTTCGATGTTTAAAGCTTCGAACATTTAAAATCAATTATTTAACGATCTAAGTTTTCAAACTTCGAACATATAATATAGACCCATATCACTAGATGGTTTCCAAATTGGTTCACAGATAGAACTCACAGAGTGAAAGTAGCAGACTCCAAGTCAGACTACCGACCAGTCATGAGTGGAGTCCCACAGGGATTATTCCTGGGTCCTCTCCTGTTTAACATCTACTTCTCAGAAGTCCAGGCCAACACGGAGGGACTCTGACTGACCAAGTTCACAGACGACTGCAAGCTGGGAGCCATTGTAAACTCCCCAAGTGATGTAGACATCCTACAGAAAGGCCTCACTGAGACCAATGACTGGGGCCGAAATCATGGCCTTAAGCTTAATGTCAAAAAAGGCGTCATCATCCTCTTTGGGAAAGACTCAGTTCCCTCTAATTACCACATCAATGGGAGCCCACTGACCACTGCAGGTGTTATAAGAGATCTGGGGACACAGGTTTACAGCAAACTCTCCTTCGATCACCACATTTTCACTGTGGTCAGAAAGTCCTTCTATGTAGCAGATCTCATTACCAGGTGTTTTGCATCCAGGAAGAAAGAGGTCATCATCTCTCTCTCTATTCTTCCTTCATTAGGCCAGTCATTGAGTATAATGCCCCATTTGGCATGTACCTCACTAGAAACATGCAACAGCTGGAAAGGCCACAAAAGTACCTCACAAAGAGGATCCTAGGCCTTAAACACATGTCCTACATGGACAGACTCAAAAAACTCCAGCTATTCTCTGTCTCATATCGTCTACTAAGAGGCAATCTCTGCTTGACTTACAAAGCCATGTCTGACCCAGCTCTGTTAGGAATGCTACATCTAACGAAATCCCAATCCGTCCACACCACACGCTCCAGAGACCTCAACCTCATTACCACAATCAACAGAACATTCTGGAGAGACAGGTTCATAACCCAGAGACTGCCCATGCTCTGGAACAGACTTTCCATACATGTCAAGCAGAGCACCTCACTGGCCCTCTTCAAGAGAAATCTTGATGAGTGGATGGGAAATAGAAATTTCACCCCAGGGATCACTCCAGTGGCTCTACTTGATAGAGACACTGGGAACTAACGTCGGGTGGCACGATGCCGGGGCACTTCTATGGGCTAGGCTTGTAAAGGCTCCAGGGCCATTAGCATAGTACACACCTATGAACCTACTATTATTGTATAATAGCAATAACCCAGTCTTGTTTGTGGGTATATCATGACTTACCCACGATTGGCATTTTAATCACTCAGGCTTCGCCCTTGTGATTCAATTGCACCAACTGTGGGTAAACCCTGATCTACTCATGATCCAAACACACCAGCTGTGGGTAAATCCTGATCTACTCATGATCCAACCACACCAACTGTTGGTAAATCCTGATTTACTCATGATCCAACCACACCTACTGTGGGTAAATCCTGATCTACTCATGATCCAACCACACCAACTGTGGGTAAATCCTGATCTACTCATGATCCAACCACACCAACTTTGGGTAAATCCTAATCTACTCATGCACAGTCATGGATAGAAGTGGGCAAGCCAGAGTCAGCTTGAGCCTGAGTATAAACTTGGCTCTGACTTATGATCCAGCAGGTTAAAGGGCCAAAAAAGAGGTAAACTACAATCACAAGTTTTTTTTTTTTTTAATAATAATTGTCGACTGTTGACTCAGTCCAGACCTGAAAGCAGGCTTTCTGTTAGGTCAGGTTTGCATATCTAAGCATTGAGGTTGGCTGAAATAAGACAAGGTGGTAACATGCCATAGTGTTAAAAAGGAAGAAGATTTAAACATTTTTCTTGTGGGAGGACTAATGCAAGACATTGTAGCTGGGCATTTCTTTTACAAAAAAGATGTGCAGCTCATTTTTAGGATGAGGAGATACATTATTTCTTTAATCCAGAGCGCTTGCATGTTTCCATGGAGAGAGAGAAGCCTGTTTCAGTGATATAAAGAGATCAGGAGAGCTTGGAAAGCACTACCAATGCCAATCACAGCATGGGTAGAATTATGTGCTTCTTTGTTTTTAATGAGTTAAGTCCCAGTCTCTCAACTGTCCCTGGTTTTCCCTTAATGTTGTGAATGTCCGAGAGGTGATTAGTGTACTGTATGTTTGGGGGTGAGTATAAGTGTTCAAGAGCAACATGTTGACATTTCTATATTATTGTAGTAGTTGTTTCTTTTTTTATTTCACTCCCATCACCATCAAGCATTAGGTGTGCAGAAAACTGGGCTGCCTTTTTAGGGAAGAGGTATAGAGGCATCTTGTACATGAAAGCAAAAGGCCATCGTATAATTACTGCTGATGAATAAAAGTGCTATGACTTAATGTGGGCAGTGTATTTGTTTGCCAATGACAAGCTAAAACAGCAAAATATGACTTAGTTTGTATATTTTTTATTCTTTTCTCAGTGAAGAATTAGTGTACAGAAAGGTGCTATCATTTTTGGGGGCATACAATACATGAAAGCAAAGGGCAGTTATGGTTGATATGGTTTGTTGGAAAGCAATACCCACCAAAGAGCAAAGTTTGCCATTATTATTATATTTTGTAGCAACTTCACAGTCAGAGGTGATGTACCTTATCAGAAGGGGCACAGTCCAATGGGACAGAGTGTGCATTTTGTACCCAAACAGGGTATTAACAGTACTGATTTTTTTATTACTGTGGGTTGCCTTAAGGGGACTAAAATATGGTTTCTTACCTAAAGTTAATTTAATCCAATGTTTCACAAGACTTTTGTTGTTCCATTTAGGCAGTGTATCTTGTTTCTACCTTGGGGTTGTTTGACCATTTCTTGCAAAGTGTGGTTGAACTACTGTCCACTAAATCATCACTACACCAGAAGGGGGGGGGGGTTCATAAGCCAGGGCAGCATTCCTGTTCCTGCATACAGAGTGGTTCACTTGTATGCTACTATATATTATATTTTTTCACATTTTTCATTGTTAGCAGACTTGTAGTTTGGGCACTGTGTAGGAGGTGTCATTGTGCCTGCTTCTTATCTTGGGATTGGTTCTACTGTTTTGCTTCTGGTGAGAGAAGAAGCAATGAAGCATTATATGCCAGCAGAATTAACCTATAGTGAGACCTGCACTAGTAGTAGCCAGGCAGTAGCCATTCAGGTGACTCCCCTCTTTTCATCATTCTTGAGAAGCTGATTCTTTCCTTTCAGGAAGTACTGCTTGATTTGTATCTAACTTCAGAGTATCTGCTTAAACAATTCATCCATAAATCATCAGGGTCTACTTATTCATTTCACCTCAAGTGTTTGTCAGTGCCCTGTACAGACACAGATGCAGACACCTTGAGTTGACATTTTTCCTGTAAAAGTACCACTGAAATTTCACCATACCTAATTATACATAGAATGACTAATTTGCAGTGACAAGGACTGTCCCCAGAATTGCAAACCAGATACTTCTGACATTACTTTATATTCTCACTCCAACTGTCTAATCAATAAAAAAGGGTCTGTTGCCATGGATATGAACTTTCTGACTACTTCCGTTACCGGCGTGGCAAATAACAGGCCTCCTGAGGCAATGTAGAAGTTACCTTATGTTTACTGACAACCAGTTAATTCTCAAACTGATAGTATATATATGGCAGTAATAGTAATGACAATATGATTGAATTTAATGGTCTTACAAAAGAGTTGGAAAATGATTTATTCAAGCTGCAGAGACTTTTGTGGCAACGTAGGCACCTTGAGGCATGCTTACATTTTAAAGTTGTACCCCGCGGAATGCGGGTCTTATGCATGCCCAAGTATGGGGAACAGCACCCAATCCTGCTTAAGAAATGGCAGGATTTAAACATTGAGACTGGTTTTGGCTATATAAAACTTCTACTAGATTATTTTGCGCCTATTGAGTCTACGCTACAAAAAAAGGTTGAGGCTTCACGTAAAAATATTTGTGAATGTTTCACCTCTGAACACCATATGAGGAAGCTACAGTATATATACTCGCAGGTTAACATCTTTAGCGAGAAACTGAAACTGATTAAACAAAAAAAGCTGTGTAGAGACCATAATGACTTCATGGTGGGCAATGTCTTCCTATGGCCGAGAACACATAATGGTCTATACAGTGATGCTACCATAGCAATGCACAATAGAGGAGGCGCATCTAGTACATCATTATCAAACAACACTAACAACGTGCACCTTAGTAGTGCACACCATGAGACTACAGCGACTACATCGACTACTTTGCCAGATAAATCCTCGGGGGAAATGCTGGGAGCCTCGCTGCTCCCTGATACAGACACTCCACCACCGAACCAACAGATGTTACGGAGCAATAGGAGGGATGATAAACTTGGTGCTTACCCTAAAGACACAACAGCTAATAATGAAGAATCGCGTTTTTTACCTTATCCGATAAAGACTCCCTATCAGGGAAGGAATCGCGCTCAGAGCAGAGGCCGCAAGAGGAGGAAGTACTCGGAAGACAGGTATGGTCCGAGGAAGGACATAATGAACTGAACAATTTACTTTTCAATTTCTCTAAGTATAGTTTAACTGACTCCGACATTACTCTATTGAACAAAGGACTGGGGTTCATACCCTCCCAGCCTAGTAAAGTTAATGACACAATTACTGATTTGAGGTTATTTGGACGGCTGGTAGCTCTGAAAGTATTTTTTAAGAATGACAATAATGCTTCTGATGGTTCAACTTTGAGTAAAATAAAGAAAAAAAGTAGCTTCACACCTCCACTTCCACAGAGTGTTGAAAGCTTTATAAAAGCATGTGAGAAAGATTTTTATACATTTTACTCTAGCAAGAAACACAAAAAATGTGAATACTTTAATATGACAAAAGATGAAGTTAATTCTTTGTCTTTTTTAAAGAATGATTTGACAATAACCATCAAACCAGCAGACAAGGGGGGAGGGGTTGTGCTACTTGATACCTCAGAATATGTTAGGAATATGGGAACTATGCTAGAAGATGAGAGTACTTATAAAACAGTAACAGGGAATGAAATAACACGCATTATTACAAATGTACATGATGATTTATATGACCTCCTCATGACTGGACAAATTAGCAAGGATATTTATGACTTTCTTCACATAGAGTCACCTCTGATTCCCTCTATCAAGGGTTTGCCAAAGATCCATAAGTGTGTTTTTCCTATACCTTTACGCCCTATTGTGTCAGGGAGAGGCTGGGTTACCTCAGCAGTGTCTAAATATTTAGAATATATATTGAGACCTATAGTGAACACCATACCAACCATACTAAGGGACACCTATAATTTACTGGATGATATTAAGCAGTTGATGGATCTCCCTTTTGGGAAATATATATTTGTCTCATTAGATGTAAAAAGTTTATTTACCGTAATACCGAATGAATACGGTGTGCAGGCAATAAGAGAGGTTCTCAATAGTGATATTCACTTTAATACTGACAAACAGATTTTGGTATGCCGTTTGTTGGAAATGGTCCTTGAGAATAATGTCTTTGAATTTGGATGTGAATATTACCTACAGAAATGGGGTGTTGCTATGGGCACCCCAGTAGCCAATACTTACGCCAAACTTGAAATGTTCTATTGGGAGAAACACAATTTATTTAATCATTCATCTTATGAAAAGATAAAACTGTATAGGAGGTTTGTGGATGATATCATTATTCTGTGGGAGGGTGATATTAATGAGTTTCAAGACTTTCTGGTCTTTTTAGAATCCACCACAGAGTTTTTGAGATTCACAATGGAATGGTCTCCCATTTCTATTAATTTTTTGGACGTGTGCCTGACTTTTATGGAAGAAGGCTACATAGCACATACTTTGTATAGAAAGCCCTGTTGGAAGAACACATTATTGAACTACAGTAGTATGCATCCCAGGCATATATTCCCAGGGATTATAAAGAGCCAATTCATTAGACTGAAGAGGCTATGCAATAATATGGATTCATTATTAATAGAAGCAGACAATATGCAAAACTTGTTCATCGAGAGAGGTTATGATACACAAATAGTTAACAGAATAAAGATCCAAGAATTAGATTTAGAACGATGTGATAGACATATTAATAGGACTTATACTAAGTGTGATAATAGAACCTTTGGTAGGGATATAACATATACCATGAAATATACAAATGATATCAAAGCCCAACAAAAAATTATTAACTCTAATTGGAATATTCTTGTACTAGATGAAGCAGTTAAAAAAGTAGTGGGAGCTAGACCTAGTTTCACATTCAGGAATTCTCTTAGTTTGAAAAGGATGTTATGCTTTAAAGAGGACAGGCACAACATTAGACATTATACACAAGTCCCCAGACTAGGAGCATTTCCATGTGGTAAATGTAATATGTGCCAATATATAACGACAATACAATCTTTTACACATCCCAGTATGAACTTTACCTTTTTTCCGAAATGTAATACCACATGTGATACTAGAAATGTGATATATTTAGCAACCTGTAAACAATGTGATGCATTCTACATAGGTATGACTAAAAGGAGACTTAAACAAAGGATTTATGACCATATTTATGATATCAAGAAATGCAAAGAGACAAATGCTTTGGCCAGACACATTTCTGAATATCAACAACATATGTTTAGTTTCAGGATATTACAAGTTGTATATATGAATAAGCGATGGGGAGATAATGTGAACCATTTGGCCACCACAGAACTAGATTGGATTCTGAGGATGGGGGCACATTTACCCCCTGGCCTGAACCATACTATATCTTTAAAACCTGTTCTGGAAACAAGGGCTTATGAGTGAATAGCCATATGATTCAATAATAATGCTTTATGCTTCCAATATATTGCCTATATGATATCCATATTCATATGTTTTCTATATGACTTATATATTCCTGAATATGTTTTATATGGCCATTTGATTGACTTTTCATTTGATGGTTAATCCTATTCTACTTATGTGTTCATATATATATTTCTTATTCTTTTATTCACTTGGTTGATTTATGCCATTTCTATTTACTCCACTATATATAAGGAATTTCCATAGTACATATATCTATATATATATTTTATACATAGTTGATATGGTGTCTTATTAGATTTTTATGACTAGTTTTTTAACCTTCTTTTGGTTTTAGTTGTAAAATATAAATTAAATATGTTATGATACATATATACATCCATGTATTTATATCTATATACATCATTATTACCATGCATATTTATTTTTATTCATAATCACTTTTAGATATATCATAGCTGTTATTTATTATATTATATATACACATATTTATGTATACATATATTTTTTGATATGATTTTTATTCATATTTATTATGTGATTTTTTATATTTATATATGAATATGCATAGATATTCTTTTAGATTTGTCTAGATAAATTGCTTATAAACTTCTTACAATATGGTACTATATTTATTTATAAATATACACATATATATTATTTAGATTAACATGTTTTATTTGTTATAGGCTTGATATCTATTTTACATCCTACATCTTACTGGTAATGTTAGTCCTTTTTTCTTTAAGAACAAACTTTGCAATGCTTCTTATAAGGTGCTTAGAGAGAATTTGTCTTTTAATGTGATGATTGATTATGTGATTAATTGGTTTCAACCTGAATGTATAAAAAGTGAGATGAGAATTCAGTTCAGTAGATCTGAAGAAGCGTACTTTGTACGTGAAAGCGCTCATCGTTCGTTTTTGTCTGTTAATAAAGGTGTGTTCCATCATTGGTGGTGAGTTCTGCAGTGTTCTTATCACATCAAACTGATAGTATGTGAGAGATGAACTTACACAATGTCACTGGAAGCAACACTCTCACATAAAAGCAATATTAATGTTAGTAAGGCTGCCAGTAGTACACATGTTACACCCATCACACACAATTCAAAGCAGACACACATATGCTGAGGCACTTCAATGTAACCCTCCTAAACTTCAAAAACCTTCTAGATGAAGTACACATAACAAATGCACTCTTTCAAAACAACATCACATCAACACATACAGACACATCTCATGGAGCCTCTGTTTCTAAGCCTATAAGGGAAGCAACCACACAATCCAAGATTCTGGTCATTAGAGACTGTTGTGAGACACACTGATGTCCCTCTCACCAGGGTGAGTTAGGCAAAAGTCATGGTCAGTTGCTAGGATCTGCCACATTACTTGCACACTCATGTCATTGGACCACAAGTACCAGTATGGCTCAGTCATAGTCCATGTGGTGTAAATGACCTGAGACATACCTCACAGGACTATATAAAGAGAGACATCATAGAGCTGTCATATTATGTGCCCCAGGCTGGTATGAGCCTAGAACTGAGCAGCATTTTACCTTCTCCAAGGTTGATGCCAGAATACAAACAAAAGATGACTGACTTTACTAATTCTGTTAGTTTCTGGTGTCATTCTAAGATGGTACAATATTTTTCAGCATGGAAGGAGATGGTCAACAGTCCATGCTGCTTTGCTAGTGATGGTCTGTACCTCTCCCATCTAGGCTTTTGAATATTAGCTAAAACAATGTCCTCCCCCATGGTGTCTTTTTTTATGCAATGCCAAACTAAAAGTACTTTCAACATATCAAATCAAAACCAAGAAAATCTAAAGGTGTTTCTGCTTAATGTTAGGAGTCTAAAAAAACACTCAACTCCCTAGAAGCTCTCTTTATCTTAGCGAATGCTGATGTCTGTGCACTCACTGAGAAATCGTTTGAAGCCACAGAGAGCACACTGCTCAAGGTTATAATGCCGTCTACACAATTAGATCATCTACTATACAAACAGGGACTAAAAGTGGAGGTGTCTCGATTAACACCAAAAATAAACATTTCTCAAAGCTGGTCATACAAGACAATGCACTTGAGCATTGGTAAAATCCAATACCACTTCCTTACAAGCTATAGGTCTCCCTCCATGTCCCAGGAAACCCATAGCATGTATTTAAACTTATTGAAAACACTCACCACTCACCATCCAATCCAATTCCATATTCATGGGCAACTTCAATTACCCCACTGTTAACTGGGAACCATACATGACATCAAATGTACATGTACAGAGATTCCTGAATTTTGTAAACACAGACTCCCTGGACCAAATTCTCAATACACCAACCAGGGTTACAACTATAATGGATTTGGTTATCACTAATATGGGACAGTGCTGCACACCCCCTGGTGTAATGTCTATTCTGGTAAGGTCAGACCACAAAATGGTCTATTTTGAAATAAAAATAAAACCTGGAACCCCAACTAACCCTGGAATATCCAGGAACTATTCTAAGGCTAACTTCTTCCTATTAAGTGGTAAGCTGGCAAAATTCAAGCCCCCATAAATCCTGAGAACACTGCTGCCTACGCATAACTGTTCATAGAAGCCCTATACAAGCATGTTAATAACTGCATAGAGGCAGCTTTACCTACCAGCAAGTACAGAACTAACTCAAAAAACAAGCCATCCTGGTTAAATCATCAATAAACTGTATAACAGAAGGAAGACAATTATGGCAACAATTAGGAGATGCAGCACCCAGCAGGATAAAAACACTCTCATCAAACTAAACAAACAACCCAGAGAACAAATAAAGTCTACCAAAGCCAAATTTGAGGTAAATTACGCCTCTCGAGCCAAGGGCAACCATAAGGCATTCTTTAGCTATGTCTGCAACCTCAAAGGCAATACACAAATGTGTGCAGAGCTGATTGTAAATGGAGCCACCTATACTGAGCCAGAAGATATAAAAAGCAGCCTGGCTGATAAATTCAGCTCCAGCATTACCCCTCTCTCTCCTCAACCTTCCCTCAGGAAATACCATCAAATATAATGCCCCTTGTTATCATTAAGGAACAGGTCCTTAATGTTGTCTCTAAGGCCAAGAAGAGTACATCATTAGGCCTGGAGAATATCCCAGAATACCTTTTAAATAGCATGAAACATGACTGATCAGGCCCTCTGGAATTGCTATTTAACTGTAGCCTCCAAACAGGCGTTGTGGCTTATGAATAGAGAACAGCAACAGTCATCCCTATGTGCAAAGGTGGGCCATCTACACACCCTGGAAACTACAGACCTATAAGACTCATTAGTCTCATATGCAAAGCCATGGAAAGAATTATTATGGAATGAATGATAATGGCATAGAAAACCTCCAGACACTGGACCCAACCCAGTTTGGTTTCCTCAAGGGCAGCTCATGCCTACTCAACCTGATGGACTTCTTTGAGAAGGACACCAAAACAATGGATGAGCGTAAATGGTTCATACTGTCTACCTTGACCTGGCCAAGGCATTTTTATACAATACCTGACTCGGGCATTGTTGACAAACACAGGAGGTTAGGTACAATCCTTATGTCACCTGGTGGATAGCCAGCTGGCTGACAGACAGGACCCAAGAAATTATAATTGGAGAGCCCACCTCTACCAGTCACAAATGGAGTCTCTTAGAGATTGGTCCTGGGACCGTTCCTTTTTGGCATTTACTTCAGTGAAGTCAAGGCCAATGTCAATAGCCCCTGGTTGACTAAATTTGCAGATGATTGCAAATTAGGAGCTGTCATTGAATCCCTCACTACACAAATGTTCTCCAGGAAAAGCTGACACAGGCAAACAACTGCTGTCAGAGCCATGGACTAAAACTAAATGCCAAGAAATGCATAATAATATCATTCAGGAAGTCATCCACCCCTGGTAACTATCATATTGGCAACACACCTCTAAGAGCTGACCCAGTAGTCAGAAACTTGTGGACAAACATAGACAGTAATCTAGCCTTTGACCATCACATGTCTACAGTAGTGAGGAAATCATTATGTGTTGTGCAACTTATGAACAAAGGTATGTCATCTAGGATCAAAGGAGTCATTGTTCCACTGTATTCAGCATTAATCAGATCTACTATCATGGAGTGCAATATCCCCTTTGGTATGTATCTAATCTGGCATATCTAACAATTGGAACATCCATATCAGTCCCTCACTAACAGAATACAGGACATAAGCAACATGTCCTACACAGACTGTTGAGGGAAGATCTATGCCTGGCATACAAGCATTGTCAGACCCCACTCTGATGGACAGTCTGTATATCAGCAAAACAAACAGTTCCAAAATTACCCATTCTAAAGAATTAAACCTTGCCCGTGATAGGCATGGGACCTGCTGGAGAGACAGGTATGTATCCCAAAGACAACCCCTTCTCAGGAACACGCTCCCTATTCATGTCAAGCAGAGTTCCCCTCTAACCCAATTCAAGTGTAATTCAGACAGTTGGATGGGGAACAGGAAATTCATCCCTAGTTTGGCACGTGTATCTCTAAAGGACACAGGCAGCCTGTAAATGGTTCATCTCCCAGGCCCAAGTTGTAAATGTTTCATCTCCCAAGGCCCTGCTTACACTTATCAAGGGTACGAGAACTTGTCAGAGATTTGGGATGCAGAGCTAGGCTTAAAAAGGCCCTTGTGATCATTAACCTAGTAAACACCTATGCACTTATAAACCTAAGTCTAATCAATATACCATCAACATTCATTCATTTGAGTGAATGCTGTGAATGTCAATGTCTATTTGTCTGTAACTGTAACATTTTTGTTGATGTTGTTGCAAAAGTAATCACCTCTGGACTTCCAGATGTAGTTATTTGTAAAAGACCTACTGCTGTAATTGTCTGCCCTGGCTCGGCTCTTATTGGGCTCTAAGAGCAAAACTAGACCCTTGGCTTAGCTCTTCTTCAAAAAATCTCAGGTTTGCCCACTATTAGTTGTGGACTATTGCTTAATTTCTCTGTAAGTAAGCTGAGGTGAACTGGAAAACCTAATGGAAAACATCTGATAGTATGAAAATATGTATAGATGTTGACTGCTGTATTTTAGCAATCGGCTCCAGGAAGTGTACCTGATTCAAAAAATACTGCAACCTCAAAGTTAAAATGGGATCTAGGAACACAGCCCTCTTTATTACAGTGTATACTTACTTTTAATATAAAATATATTGATACTGACCAGGGTATATGGCTGGATCTGAATAGATAGTTACCAGGGGTGGATGACTTCCCAAAGGATACTATTATGCATTTCTTAGCATTTAATTTTAGTCCATGGCTCTGACACCAGTTGTTTGTCTGTGTCTGGTTATGGTTAAATATGCATTTGTCTGGGATTAACTTAGTGTGGATTAAAAACTAGTGCAATTACTGAAGTACATCTGGAAATGTTCTGGTGCAAACTGTCAGTACAGATCCCTACACTCCTATATGACTTTCTTTAATCCAAGATTACTTTTTCTGCATTGTGACAGGTATGGTAATTTTGCAGCTATAAAAAACTTAAAATAATATCACAGCAGAACATTTTTTTGCTGTTTATCATCATGTCACTTAGCTTTACTTCAAGTAGAGTAATGTGAATACATTCCAACATTGTTATTTCTTGCCTGTTTGAAACCTGAAAGATTAGAGTACTCCCAATACTGGTCCAGTCTCAAAGGCCATTAACAGATACTTCACACATTTAGACCTCTTTTCAAATCCTCCAGAGCAGGGATGATTTTGGCTACCACAGAAATTCTCGAGGATGCATGAATATGAATGAATTGCCTTTACCCTCAGCATTTGCAAGAACTCAACTGCAACAATTCTTCTTCTTTCGGCTTTTTCCCGGTTAGGGGTCACCACAGTGGATCACCTGTCCACTCATGATTGGCAGTGGAGTTTTATGGCGTTGAGTTGCCAGCCCAGCACCCAAACTTCCACAGAAGGCACACACACACACACTCACGCCTAGGGCCAATTTAGAGTGTCAAATCCACCTATAGCATGTCTTTGGGATGTGGGAGGAAACCGGAGCACCCAGAGAAAATCCACGTGACCACAGGGAGGACATGCAGACTCCACACAGAAGGCACCCCAGCCAGGAATCGAACCGGAGAACCTCTTGCTGTGAGGTGGCAATGCTAACCGCTGCACCACCACGGCCACCCTCATCTGCAACTGCAACAATTCTAATTTCCATTATTTGCTGATGGGATTGCAACACTTATGTCAGTATCATACAAGTTACTCATTCTGTTTTAAGAAGTAAGGTAAGTGATCCCATTTAGATGGATATTAAAGGCATTTTCTGACTGTTTAATACCCTTTCAGCAACACTGACAATAATATTTTTATAGTTTCTGCTACTTTTGGAGATACTGTAATAAGTAACACATTTTGCTTAGATGTTCTCTTCAAGTTCATAAAAATGTGTTACTCATCTTTGGTCTTTAAAACGTTTCATGACCAGTGCATAGCTTTTATTGATACCCAGGCTCATCAACTTACTTTCAAAAAATAGTTTTTTCTGCAATGTATCACTAAGTTAATGTGCAATAAAGCAAAAATCATTATTTATATCTCATAAAATTTTTGTTTCTGTTGCAGCTTTCCTACTGGAGGACACAATCTCCTGGATTCAACAAACTCTGTGCAGGAATAGTGCTATTCTGCATGGATAAACCCACAGCCCTAACAGCAGCGTGCCTTGCATATTCATTAAGGAGCGCTACTGATAAGGGCTGTACAGACATGAACAGTGAACAAGTGCAGAGGGCATGTTCTAGCACTGCTCATACAGTTAACGCACCCCCTGCACACAGAAAGTGCCATACGGCACTTTCTAAAGGTAATGTAGCATAATATTAGAGAGTTTCTCTAATAGTATGCCAGTATTTCAGTGTCTGCGGACACTGAAATGAAATACATGAGTATTTCAGTGTCCGTGGACACTGAAATACATAGGGGAACAGGAAAGTAATGCAGGTGGTGTGTGACAGGTTCTCTGACACACCCCTTGCATTGTAAAATTGCTGTACAACACCTTGCAACCTCTTAAAGCAGGAAATGTGGACAAAGGCACAAATAATGGGGGGACAAAGCCCTAAAAATAGGGACACTTCTTAAATATTGCTCTTACAAACTTAGAAAGGTGATAGAAAGGTTATGCATTACCATGAATTTCCAAAGGATAGAAGTCTGAAAGTGAACTCTATGCCATTATTTCCTGACTGTAGTCCTCAATGACTTGTCAGAAAACCACTATATTCACTATATAACACAATAATAATAATATAATAATTTTTTCCATACTAAGGAATATTTAAGCATAGCTGAGCAGGTGTGCGTGTTATGGCCATCTGCTTAGCATTACTTAAACATCCCATAGGAGATAAATAAAAATGTATAGCTGAAATCCCCAAACTGAAATAGTGTAGTGGTTAGAGTCCTGGCTTTACATGCAGGTGTTCTCAGTTTGAGTACCAAGACAAGAAAGTTATTTTATATGGGAAAGTAGTGTTAAACGTAGTTTTGTCAACTTAAATTATGTAGTAACTGTTTTTTGTCAACCAGGGTAGTGTAGCTAGTGTAAAATGGAAGTGCATATAACATGTGAAACCACCCATGTATACAAAAGTGTCCCATACAGTATAGTCACACCCCTTGCTAATGTAATGAAAGCACACAAAAACATACTCGGAGGCTCTAAATAAAAATCTGCCTAAGCAGCAGAGACCTCCTAAGCAGACACCCAAGCAACCGCTACCCCAAAACAAAACACGTGCAACACATAGCTCACAAAGCCAGTGTGCCAAACAGTCACAGCCCTTAAGGCTAAACAACACACTTGATACACTTGTAATAGGTGACTCTATCGTCAGGCACACTGATGTCCCGCTCACCAGGCTGAACAAGGAGAAGGTCACAGTGAGCTGCCTGTCAGGCGCTAGGATCCGCCACATAACACAAGCACTCAGGTCACTCCAAGGCAAGTACAAATATGACTCAGTCATTGTCCATGTTGGTGTGAATGACCTGAGACGCACTCCTGGACTACATGAAAAGAGACATAGAGGAGCTCTCTGAGCATGTAGCCCAGGCCGGTATGACCCTGACCTTGAGTAGCATCTTACCCTCACCAAGAATGATGCCACAATATGAAGACAAGATGATCAATTTCAACAATTGGCTTAAGTATTGGTGTCATTCAAAGGGGATCCAATGCCTGTCAGCCTGGGATGACATGCTCGACAAGCCAAGATGCTTCGCTAGGGATGGCTTGCACCTGTCACCCCTGGGTTTTTGGATATTAGCAAAGGATCTTGTACCCCCATAGTGCCTTTTTTAGGCAAGGCTCAAAAGACAAACCCACCTCCATAGGTATCACAAGGGATAAGAAACTTAGAGTAATGCTACTCAACGCCAGAAGTCTAAACCTCAAGATGCATGCACTCGAAACTCTCCTTAGCATGGAGAACATGGATATCTGTGCAGTAACAGGAACCTGGTTCAAGGCTCCCGAGAGCACCCCAGCACTACCAGGTTATACCTCATACAATGCTTTTCAGCCCCAAAACTTGGACCGAACCACAAAAGGAGGGGGAGTATCAATATTCGTCAAAGATACCCACACTTCCAGGTTGGTGGCACAGCACGAAGCATCAGAGACTATCCATGTGCAGCTAACAGTGGGTAAAACTGCCTTCCAGTTTATAGCCTGCTACAGACCACCCTCCCAAACCCAGGAACCCCAATCGGCCTTCCTGAGAACACTGGAAAATATGAAGGTCTCTCCAAACACCATTATATTGGGCGACTTCAACTACCCAAACATAGACTAGGAGCATTAATCTAGCTCCAACACCCTAGCCCAAAGGTTCCTAGAATTTATAAACTCAAATGCTATGGAACAACTTGTTACCACTCCCACAAGAGGGGAAAACATACTGGACCTGATCATCACCAACATGGGGACTCTATGCTCCAGACCAGAAGTGTATCCCTCACTGGTAAGATCAGACCATAAACTAATCTCACTGGATATTCACATCCTGACTCCAACCCCTGCCCTGAAAACCACAGTGAAAAACTTCTCTAAAGCAAATTTCACACTCCTCAAAACTGAGGTGGAATCCTTCAAAGTCCCCGGGCCTGTGGAAAATATGGCCCAGACCGCAGAATCCTTTATAAATACATTCTATGAACACCTTCAGGAATGCATGGATCATGCATTCCCAAATAAAACCAAGACCCAATCCTCCAAAGGCAGATGTCCTGTCTGGTGGACCCCAGCCATAAACAAACTATACAATAGAAGGAGGAAGCTACTACATGATAGAGCAAAATCCCAAAAAGGGAAGGCATCTCTGATCAGTATTAGCAAAAAACTACGGGCACTCATAAAGTCATCTAAGGCCAGCTTCGAGAGAAAAATTGCACAGGACACTAAGGATAATCACAAGGCTTTTTTTAGTTATGTTAGGAACCTGGGTGGGAATTCCCAGGTATGCTCAGAATTAGTCCACAATGACAAAAAATACACCGAACCCACAGACATTGCCAACATCCTAGCTGACAGGTTCAGTGCAAACTTCTCCCCCCCACCAAAAGGGCAAATATCTATCCCAGCAAAGTGCTGCCCCCCTGACATCTCAGATGCTCAGGTAAGAGCTGCCCTCTCCAAAGCAAAAAACACAGCATCAATGGCAACAGACGGTGTCCCGGGCTGCGTCCTACATGAACTCCAAGAAGAGCTAAACCCAAACATAAAACTACTGTTCAATCTCAGCCTTACTACAGGATATGTACCCAAAGAGTGGCATACAGCAACAGTGGTCCCTCTCCACAAAGGTGGGTGCCTCAATGGATCCTGGAAACTATCGCCCCATAAGCCTGACTAGCTTGGTCTGCAAAGCTATGGAAAGGATCATCATGGACCTCATAAATAAAGATATTGGGGACCTACAGACACTGGATCCTACCCAGTTCGGCTTTGTTAAGGGCAGATCCTGCCTCTTAAACCTGGTTGATTTCTTTGAAACAGTCACCAAGGCCATTGACAAGGGGAAGGTGGTCCACACAGCCTACCTGGACCTTGCAAAAGCCTTTGCTACAATACCCCACTCGGGCATTATAGATAAGCTCACCAGCTTAAATATAAACCCCTATGTCACTAGATGGGTTGCAAACTGGCTCAAGGATAGAACCCTCATGGTTAGAATTGCTGGAGCCATGTCAGACTCCAAACCAGTTACAAGTGGCATCCCACAAGGCTCAGTCCTGGGACCTTTCTTGTTAAGTATATATTTCTCGGAGGTACAGGCCAACATGGAAGGACTGTGGCTGACCAAGTTCGCAGATGACTGCAAACTGGGTGCCATAATTGACTCTCCAGCCGACACAAGCATCCTCCAAAAGGGCCTCATAGAAACAGACAACTGGTGCCAGAGCCATGGCCTCAAGCTAAATGCCAAATAGTGTATAGTCATCCCCTTTGGCAAAAACAAAGTGCCCACAAATTACCACATAGGTGGTAATCCATTAAGTACAGAAGAAGTAATTAGGGACCTGGGGACCCAAGTTGATAACAATCTCTCATTTGACAACCACGTGGCCAAAGTGGTTAGAAAAACATTTTATATAGCCCACCTAATCATGAAGGGATTCACATCTAGATCAGGGGAGGTCATCGTGCCTCTTTACTCATCCCTCATCAGACCCATAATTGAGTACAATGCCCCTTTTGGGATGTACCTTACCAGACACCTGCAGCAACTGGAAAAACCCCAAAAGTACCTCACCAAGAGGATCAAAGGGCTCAAACAGATGCCATATGCTGCCCAGTTAAAGAAACTCCAGCTCTTCTCAGTGGCATACCGCCTGCTCAGAGGTGATCTGTGCCTGACGTATAAAGCCATGTCCAACCCGGAATTAATGGACATGCTGCACCTCAGAAAATCCAAATCCCATTGAGCTACGTGCTCGAGAGACTTGAACCTCAGCACTGAAATAAATAGGACATGCTGGTGGGACAGATTCATAACCCAGAGGCTTCCTTCGCTCTGGAATAAAATCCCAGTCTAGGTTAGGCAGAGTCCCTCATTGACTCTCTTCAAGAGGAATCTTGATGACTGGATGGGAGATCGTAGGTTTACCCCGTGTATCACTTCTGTGTCACTGTTAGACAGAGGCACAGTATACTAACCTCGAAAAAGGGCATAGCAAAATTAATTTAAAATGGGTGGCGAAAGCCAAACACACTCTGACTAGGCTTATAAATGCCCTAGGGCAGATAGCCTAGTATGAACCTATTAACATAGAGGGATGTCATGTAAAGTAAGCCATATGCACTGACTAAATGAAGTCATTATTCTGATATTTTCTACTAATGAAAAGTGAGCAATGGTTAACAATGCTTAGCAGGTTTAAGCATCACTTAGACATGAATGCTAAGCAGCAGGTATCTCAGCTAAGCGGATTTGCGCACTGTTAAGTAGTGCTCAGCAATTACCCCTTTAAGCACTGTTCAACTCAGCTTAGTGGATTTACGCACTGCTTAGTGGAGCTTAACATGTTCAGAATGTTCCAATGATGGCAAAGGGCAGGAATATCACCTTATTTAAATGGCGAAGGCAGGAATAAAGCCAGAATCTGTTATAGTTCATCTGTGCGGGTACTATGGTTAGTGTAGGTGAAGAAGAGAACTTTCGGGCACAGAGCTGGACCATTCAGGAGTCAAGGGCCATGGCTGGACTCTTGGTAGAAAACCATGAGGAGAGGCTGCTGCAGAGCCAGTACCATAGTTCACAATACAAAGCGGAGGCCTGGGACCGTCTCGCACATGATTTCACCAGTGCTACTGGAATCTCCTGGACTGGTGAACAGGTATGGCACCACTATGCTAACCTAAAGCAGAGGAAGGGGTGATCTTGGTCTAGTGGATCCAAGATGCATGGGCACAGACTGCTCCAGTAGTGAGTAAGTATCACTATCAAGTAGTTTGTTGCAGATAATAGCCTGAAAATGTGATAGACAGGTATGCATAATGTTTGTTTTTCTCCCCTGCAGCTGCAGCAGAGAGGGCTAGTAATGTAGATACCTATGCCAATGGACTGCTGAGGCTGCACAGACAAGCTGGTGAGTACAAATCTATTTTACAGTATAGTGTGCTAATAGCTAAGAAGGAGTACAGTTCTTACTGCTAGAAGGTATACTGTTACTGTGTGAACTGAATAAATAAAAAAGTTTGACTGGCTAATATAGATATGTAATAAAGAACCATACAAAAAATTGTTGTCTTTATTCTGGTATGTTGTTGTAGACATATAGAATGTATACACATTCGTCACAGCAAATATGGCTGTGACAGCATACATTAACTGAGGTTGTTCTGTGAACCAGCTGTTAAGAAAATCTTAGATGGTGGAGCTGTAAGACAAGATATAACTGAATTGTGAAATATATACTGCACTAAGCTCTGAACCCTGAATAGTAATGTGGTTTCAAAGTGTGTTCCATCCAGCATTGCCTTGTATTAACCTTTGCTTTCCAGATTGTAGTAATCTAAAATATTAATTCACAGTGCAATAACTGTCATGCATGCATCACAGGACTGCAAGTTCAGGCTGTCTAACCAAGAGACTGTTAGGCAAAAACCAGTGAAACAAAAGACAGCAGTTCCCCAGTAGCTCAGGGTGATGAGAAATAGCTTTGTTGTTAATTTTGCACACCCAGACACAGTTTGAATCCAGGGAGTGGTACCAAGATGTGTGCATATCTACACACAAGGACTCAGGAATAAATGTAAAAACAGTCAGGTAGTGTTAGATATTTTCTCCACAGGTTTTACAGGTAAGGAAATGTTGGTAGTAGCTGTATGAAGGGTATACTAATAAACTGTGTACAACTGTTCAGCTATCCCACCACATGGCTACAAATGACACCAGGATAGGTACATACAGCATGCACAATTCCTGATACATGTCTCAAAAGTGTCACACTGTCATTCATAGTGGTTACTGCTGCCAATAACCCTGGACACAGATAGAAATCAGTTTAAGTATGCCAGTAGCACACTCACATAACAGCAGTTCAGGGTACCCCTCCTGTGCCAGATATGTAACCCTGACATGTATGAGTCCCCTCTAGTCATGTACCCAGAGTTGTCCCAGTTTGCCCCATACCATTCCAAGCTGACAGTTTAATAGGTATGTTTGTGCTACAGAAGCTATGGGCCATAGCCATATGCAAAGTGAGGGCAGACCCATAGAGTATTGAGCAGTATTGTTGTTGAAAATAGAAATATAAGCAGTTGTTAGTGGACTTTTTGTCTCTTCCCACACACCTCATCTGGAGCAATACTATAATCCATATACTATGGGTATGCTTTTCTCCAAACCTAATGTTAGGACTTGTATTCTATTATTGTTCATATATTTAATTGGTTGCATGTTGACTTACCTTGTTGAAATACCACTGTTGCTGGCTTGTTGCCATCAATGTTACTGGCATGCTGTTATGATGAATACTGTTGGTCCATTTATGCATGTGTTTGTTTTGCTATGCAACTGTTTCAAATCTGTTTTATGGGGTTATTTGAAACATCCATGCATGCTCTTATAACTAATCTTGAAATATGTTGTTCATGATTATCCAACATGTTTTTTAAAAGATCAACACCATAGCACATTTGGGAGAGCAGATCCCAGCAAATCTGCCTATCCCCCCTCATCTGGCTGTGGTACCAGGCTCCAGCACATCTGGGACCCAACCTGGGACTTCCTCTTCCACTGGTCGCACCACCTTTGGGTGGAACCACCTCAGGGGACAGGACTTGTCCCCCCCTGGGAGCAGGCACGGACAGTAACCTGTCACCCACAGTCAGTTCCAGGGTCTTGTGTGCAGCGCCATCCGAGCAGAGTTGAGTGTGAAACACTGCCAGATTGAGGGCCATCTGGTGCACCTCAAGGGGAGGGACACCCCTCCTGTCCAGCCCCCAGCACAGCTACCTTCAGGCCCATGAAGTAGTAGTGGTGAATGGCTATGGGTGGGGACCTCAGTCCCACTGTATCCATTTGGGGGCTCATGGGCTTCGGATTCCCAACCACCCTCCCCGTCAAAGGTGTTTACCCCCCTCATGTGTCATGTACCACCCTGTCTGCTGTCTTGTCTGTCTTGTCTATCTGCAAATGCAACCTAACCCATCTTGCTTTAGAATAAATTTAGAGCAATGGTCATTTCCTACACCCGCCCTGCACATCCCTAGCTGCTTTTCATAATGTTTTACCCACTGCTTGCCCCCATTTCGCCACTTTCCTATCACCCTTTTTTCTTTTCTTTAAAGAAAATTAGTGATGGTGTTAGTGCTTCTAATTCAAGCTAACGGGGCTTAACAGTCTGTTAGCATCGCTTAGCTCTGCACAAAAGTGCACAAACCTGCTTACAACTGCTTAAAAGTGCCTTAATCAGTCTGTCTCCATCAGCCCTTGTTCTGCCCAGCAACAAAATAACCAGCCCTGCCAAGTCTTGAACCAAGGATGCTGTGTACTGTAATCACAGCAATGTACCACTACACCATCTGAGCTGTGGAAATCTGTAATGCTTTTACAAATAATATCAGTCATCCTGGTCATTTAACATTTATGAAAAAAAGTAAACACTTCCAAATCTGGAACTCAGGAACCTGTACACAACAACATACCTCTACACCATCTGAGCTGTAAGAATTTGTAATGTTTTTAGAAACATATCATGCACAACAGTCATTCAACATAAGGAGGAATTATATATCCGTAGTACTGTTATATACATATATATGCATATATATATATATATATATATATATATATATATATATATATATATATATATAGATACCAATATATGTGTTTATATATATATATATATATATATATATATATATCTATATATATCTATACGGGAAGATCGACAATGGAGAAGTCCGACAGTTGAGTATCCCAACGCTGAGAACACCGACATGTTAAGGTAAATGTGTGATAGGGATGGACGTTAGGGTTAGGGTGTGGGTAAAGTAAGTGTGCGATAGTGATGCAGTTTAGGTTTAGGGGCAGGTTAAGTGAGTTAGGGTTAGGGTGCAGGTAAGGTAAGTGTGCGATAGTGATGGACTTGAGGGTTAGGGGTGGATTAAGTGAGTTAGGGTTAGGGTGCGGTAAGGTAAGTGTGCGATAGTAATGGACTTTAGGGTTAGGGTTTGGGTTAAGGTTAGTGCATAGATAGTTGTGTTTGTAAGGTTTAGTGTAGGTTTGTAATGTTTTTGGTGTGCTTGTGTTGTGTGTGTGTTTTTTGGCAAAGGTATTTGTTCTGTTGCTTGTCGGGATTTTGGTTTGTCGGGCATGTGAAGTTTCGTGTTTTTGAACTTTTTTTTTTCGTGTTTTCATGTCGGTTATCTCGTTGTCGGCGTTCTGCATTGTCAGCATTTTCAGGTAGACCTATATATATATATATATATATATATATATATATATATATATATATATATATATATATATATATATTTTTTTTTTTTTTTTAAATTCATATATAGATATAGAGACAGATAACCAACCTCTTACTGCAACACATCTGCAAAAAGCCTCTCAAACAAGGGGGATAAAGGGCAAACAATAGTAACATCTTTGAAATATGGATGTCATATACATAGAAGTCTACTACAGTGGAATGGTTTGCTTTAACATACAATGCCAGATAGATTCCATGTCTAAAACACAAATGAGTGTCATTATTTACTGATGTCAGTACTCACATCATCCCAGTGATTTCTCAGAAACCCTCAACTGTTGTGGCCAATATGAGCTATGCATCTGGACAGTATCTAGACATCTGGACAGTGGAGAGGTATGACCACAGTCATGTAACAGAATGAAAAAACCTGTGACAGCTGCCAACCATGTCATCCAGCACCTTCTGAACCACAGTAAGACCAACACAACACTAACCCAAATCAGTTTTGGGCAATTACCCATGTATATCCAAATATATCATGCACTACAGGGATGGAACTGTAGGGAAAAGGAGATAGTGGTGCATAAATGTCCACCTGCAACCATTTGCACCACAGTCAGAGCAACATACCAGTACCCCAAATGAACTCTAGAGTAGAATCTCTGTTTGAACGAACATATCATGATTCCCAGTCACACACTACACTGACATATACTGGCGCAACTCACAATGTACTCTTAATTCTGAGGTGTTACAGGGCATTTCTCAGTCTGTCCCTAAAAAACATACACACCTGAAAGACCACCAGCAGCCATAGCAGCATGCACAGTCAGATAGAAAAAGGATCTGTGGAACTCACATCTGCTACTCTCTGTACTCAACCAAACAAACATCTACACACATCTATGCTACACAATCTTGGCAGTTGATTCACAATGGCCAGTCATACATAACTCTCATATATACAGATTTCCACAGAATGTCCAGGGTGTGAGACCATATTCATGGCCACTGCTGCATACCACTTCCAGGAGTTTGCTAAGTCAATGGGATGATACCGGGACTGCAATAACTAAATAATTATATCACATACCTCTGACCCTCTTACTGTAAGACTTCTGGACAAAGCATGACATACTTGGGGGACCGGGGGCCGGAAAGGGGGAAATATCTCACATAATGGTGTTACAAACTAAAACAGTTGCCAGTGTCACAGGCTTTGTTGTAACATAACATCCCTGAAGGATATGATATCTGAAACACCAATGGGTGTCAACAGTTACTGACTACAATCCTCACATTATCCTACTGCTACCACAAAAACAGACATTGTCTGAGGAACAGACCAAACATAACAGGCAAACCTCTGGGCAGTCTGTGGATATCAGGACAGTTGAGAAGTATGTCAGAGACATATCACATATCACATATCAGACATCAAGTCATGTAGAAAATGCATGTCTAGACAACCCCTGTTAAACTAGCAACCCTCTATGTGTATAACAGCACTACTGACTTGGTACCCAATTCTAGTGCTTTGTTCCCCATGTTGCTGGGCTGTCACCACATGTCCTCCCATGAGTATTCCCACCTACTGTCTGTGAAGCTGTAGCCCCCACACCTCCATAATGTCCTCCACACAGGCAAGGAAAAGGGGGAATGCACACATGAAGGCTGTAATTATAGCACTGTGTTGCTATGGCATTGGCAAATGGAAAGACAACACAGCTGCTCTGAATGCAAGTATCAAGTGGAAGACACTGACTGGTGCACAGCCCATCAACTGCTCATGAGCAGTACCTACAAAAGCAACCTGCTGTCTATGCAACACAGGTCTCAAACCATCTACACAAAAACAGACTGTGACTTCACAAGCTTAACCATTTGCATTGTTGTAAGGGAACTCCGGAGCACTATAACAGGTTTGTCAATCATGTAAGCTTGTAATGGAATGTGGAAAGGGGATGCAATGATGTCCAATGGGACATTAAACACTAGGCCACAACAAGACCTGCTGGACTCACATGCTGCTGTCCAGCACCTATGGCCATTTTCACTTGCCCTGCCTGCATTGACATGGAGCACATCTCTTGCCCCTGAGTCACCCCAGCAAAGGTCAGCTCGTGTATGACTACTAATGGAGTCTCTGTTGTCCAGTACTGAGTGTGTCACTGGCAAGCCAGCTACCTGGAATGTTGCAATTATTCATATGTCACCTGTGAATGCTAGTCTGATAGATATGCCTGTCTTACAAATGTAAGAGATGTACATAGGGTTTGTGTATACTGCATAACAGGTGCAGATGTGTATATTGAACTGTATGTGATATACTGAGTCCATATCTGACAACTGTCCAGAGTTTTGCAGACTGACCACATGTCTACCTCATATATGTAGTCAATGCCTCGGACAGTTGTGTATTGTCTGGCACATAACTGGCAACCCATTAAAGTCTGAAGTCATAACAAATTAACATACATGTTATAGTCAGATGTCATATCCTGCAGAGTACACTTGTGAATATGACATCATCTTCGCTGGCAACTAAGTGTGTTTCAGCTAGATTCATAAAGTGACACTATTTACTGGCCTTTGCCCACCACTGATATGTGCCTTTGAGCAGATGTCTTGCTCTAATAGAAGCTAGGTGTCTTGCCATGAAACCCATGTCAATGCAAGCACACCTTGTCCTGTAAGATGTTGACATTTGTGCAGTTACTGACACCTGCTTGCTGGCTGTGGAGAGCACACCAACCTTGCCAGGTCACTCATCCCATCATACATTTAGACTCCAAATGGAGGCCCGCAAAGCCACAAGAGGGGGAGTGTTGAACATTAGCATACACATACACACCTCCAGGCTGGCCAAACAGTATGAGAAATGGGTGACATCTTGAGTGTAGTTAACAGTTGGCAAAACACCTACTCAAATCATAGCTAGCTACAGGCCTCCGACCATGACTATGGACACTCACCACACACCTATTGGGACCTGGTGGAATCTGTCAGGATTCAGTCATCTACCCTGATCCTGGGTGACTTCACATACCCAACCATAGTGTGCCTGACCTATGCCACCTGAACATCAACTCACATAGATTCCTCGGCTTTGTCAATGGCAATGCAGTGGATCAGCAGGTCAATACTCATACGCCAGGTAGGAAACTCATGTACCTGGTCCTAATCAACATGAGTAGCCACTGTAGCACTCCTACAGTGCCATCCCCCTTGGTAATATCTGACCACATAGCCATCACTGTTCAGGTCAATATCTCCCCTGTTCCCACCCTTTACAGTGTCAAACAGAATGAACTGCACACAAATTACTATAAATCCCCTCAGAGCAGGATGAAGTAGCTGTACAGCCAATGATAGCAGCAGTGTCCAGGCCCACACCAGAATACTATGTGGGCACCTACATAGCTATATGGACTAAGCAGCACCTGACAGGACATCATCTCCCTCAAAGTAAGGTAAACACCTGTGGTGGACAACAACAATACACAAATACCATAATAGGTGGAAATAATTGCTGGATGGGTCATGAAAGAACAGGTGCATCATTAGAAGCAATTTCACTTTGGCCTGCATAAGCAAATAAGGGCACAGGTGATGTACCCTAAAGCTGTCTTTGAGTGCAACTCAGACACATCCACCAAGGCAAATCACTAGGCCTTCCACACATGTGTCTGCAATTCCAGAGCAACACACAAATCTGCTCTGTATTGGTGGTTGATAACACCACATGCACATATGGCATAGATATAGGCAAACGGCTGAAGACAGGTGAAGTGTAAACACCACCCCCTGCCCTTCAGTTGTACACATGTGCATGCACAGCACCTTCTCCCTCCCATCATCATCAGGAATCAGGTCCGTAATGCCCTCTCAAATGCAACACACAGAGGTCTCCATATGCATGATACATCCCTGACTGCATCTCACATGAACACAGGCATGTGGTCTCAGATCCATTCTCAGATCCATTCCACACCATAGTCAACCACAGCCTGAGCACCGGTGTCATCCCATTTGCACAGAGGACAGCCACTGTCATCCCTATACAAAAAGGTGGAGCAATCCACCTACCCAGCCAATATTATGCACATCAGCCTAACTAGCCTGCTCTGCAAGGGCATGGAAGGGAATATCAAGGACATTATGAACAAGGACATCAACAACATCAAAATGGCTGGGCCCACACACCATGGTATTGTCAAAGGGAGATCAGGCCTGTTAAACCTGATCGAGCTCTCTGTAGTGGTCAACAAACACAGGGACGAGGGGAAGATGGTGAGCAATGCCTACCTCCACTTAGCCAATCCTCTCACACTAATCATCAGATGGATAGGATACATACGCCTACACAGCTAGGCACCAACCTGTAGTTTATCAGATAGGTAGCTAACTGGCCCAATGATAGTACCGACTCAATAAAAGTAGTAGAACCCACCTCTAATAGTAGATTCATCCACAGTGGTGTACCCCAAGGATCAGTCTTCGGGCCTCTACTGTTTAAGATATATGTATCTGAAAGCAGTAGCCTGCGGCTGACCAGGTATACCAATGCTTGCAAGCTGCCCACTGTCTTACATTCCCCTACTGATGTGGCCATCCCCCAAGAGACACTCACCCAATTACTGACTGGTACAAGAAGCATTACCGCAAATGGAATGCCATGAGAGGCATCATTCCCCCTGCTGTGGCAGATGTCATCCACACTAACTTTGACAGTAGTAATGTACTGAGCTTTAAATCAGGTGTGAGGCGACTTATGCACTGAGGTTGTTAGCAACCTGACAGTTTGCCACCATGTGGGCACAATTGTAAAGAAGGCCATCTACATGGGCCCACCTGACAAATATGGGTATATCATAGGTAGGCCATAGGTAGAAGTAAAGTGACAGCAGACCCCTAGAGTATTGAGCAGTACTACTGTAAAAATAGAGGCCAATGCAATTGTTAATGCACTTTTCTTCTCTCCCCCACCCCTCATCTGCATCACTAATTATTATTCATATGCTACGGTATGTTTTTACCAAACCTAATGTTGGGACATGTGTTACATTATTGTTCATATAATGAATTGGTTGCATGTTAGCATACCTTGTTCAAATACCATTGTTGGTGGCCTGTTGTTTTCATTGTTACTGGCATGCTGTTACAATGCTTACTGTTGTTCCAGTTATGCATGTGTT